>NC_050579.1:199085220-199386599 GCF_011100635.1 Trichosurus vulpecula
TGCCCCCTTCCCACCCCCATGCCAACAAATCCGGAGAGAGAATTCTGCCTGGCCTGCATGCAGAAGTCCCTTAGTGTATGGATTATCAGCCTGTTGTGCTAGGGAAAGCAAGAGATCACACCCCAAGCCCCTCCTCTTCATTTCCTTTGAATCATTTGGAGTCTTAACTAGTCTTATTGTATATATCCCTGGTCAGGTCACATGTTTATTATCCACAATAGGCAGACATTAAGTTAGAGCATTTTCAAATATTAAGCCAGTGTAGCAGCATTTCTTGATTCCTGCAGAAGCAAACAAGGTTTGTTTGTTTGTTATATACCCAACTGAACCAGGTGCCAGGCTTTATAGGCACCACTGGACTGCACCCTTCACAATCAGAGCTCACATTTACACAGTACCTTTCGGTTTACAAAGCACTTTTCTTACTCTCAGGGGGAGATAAGAGCTGGGATTATCTCTCCCATTTTAGAGAGAGAGGAAGAAAGAAAAGAAACAAGTACTTAATAAATTCCTACTATGTGCCAGGCACTGCGCTAAGTGCTTTACAAATATTTTCTCATTTGATCCCTACACCAACCTTGGGAGATAAATGCTATTATTATTCCCATTTGGGAAAATGAGGCAAACAGAAGTTAAATAATTTGCCCAGGGTCAAACAGTGAAGATATGACTCATTGTTTCCTGTATCATTCAGTCAAGATATGAGTCGATTCTTTTAGACGTTTCCCATAAATTTACCCATCTGCTCATTTTAGGAGTATGAAATACAAGGCAACGTTCATCACATCTATTCCCAATTAATCATAAAGAAAGGGGTTTTTTGTATGTCTGTTTGAGCTCTTGATCAGAGCTCATAAGAGTGAGCCTGGATTTGAGCTCAGGTCTGCCTCCATCTATGGTGCCACCAACTACCTCTTAGAGATGAATAAACTGAAGCAAGACTTGAATTAATTTAGCAATGGTCACAGATACACTGAGAGTTGAGGCCAGATCTACCATTTAGTCAGTTAATAAGCATTTACTAAACACCTACTATGCGCCAGGCACTGTACACCAACTTCCAACCCAGAATTCTTTTCACTATATCACACTATCTCTTTGTCAGCAATATTTGTGAGTAGTTACTCTGATAGTGTATAAAAGGATGGTGCTTCTAATTTAGGGAATAACGAGTGACCATATTATCAGAGAATAAACACAGAATGTAAGAACTTGAAGGAACGTTAATAAAAATCTAAATCAATGAAGAAAAAGAAATTTAGGCTGAGAAGGCTAATGTGATTTACTCAAGGTTGCATACAGCTCTGTAGTTAGTGCCAGAGCTTCTCTCATTCTAGTGTTCCTACTACATGTTATGGAACTCACTGACTATATCATTTATGGAAATGTTATTTAAGGGGTGGGGTGGGGAGAGTAAGATAGGAAAAGGTCTACTTGTTGCCTGTTGGTATCCAGGCCATTAAGGTAGTCAAATATGACTGCAGGCAAACCGTAGCATCTTATGGGATTGCTTTGTGATTTACAATAACAGCTTCTCCTTGCATGATGCTTTTTTAAATAGCTTCACAGAATCATTGAATCTTCAGTTTGGAAGGAATGTCAGAGACCATATTATCCAACTTCATAAAGTTGTGGCGAGGCTCAAAAGAAATCATGTATATAAAATTGTTTGCAAACCCTAAAGCTATGCAATTAAGAACTATATTATCATTGTTACTGGTATTGGTATATGACCAAGAATCCACTCTGTGATATGTCTCCAACTAGCATCCAGCCTTTGCTTAAAGACTGTCACATGCATGATCTGATCCTCATAACAACAATGTGAAGTAGGCATGGAAAGTATTACAAGCTCATTTTGAAGGTAAGGGAAACTGAGGCTCAGGGAATTTTAGTAACTCGAGGAAGGCTGAAACACATCAACATAAACTAATAGCGTTAGTTCCAAAGAGACTGGTTTGATGAAAACAAAAGGAGTAAAAAGTCATTGACAAACTGAAAAGAGTTGGCATTGGCATACAAGTAAATATGCAATGTGCTCAAGTGAAATTGCACAGTGGAACAGGTGCTTCAAAGTTACAGGCTGAAGGGATGTCAGAACACCTAAGTTTGAAAATGATCTAGAAGGAATTTGGTGGCACAGTAATGGGCTTGGTGTCAGGAAGACCTGAGTTCAAGTGTGGCTTAAACACTTACTAGCTGTGTGTCCTTGGGTAAGCCATTCAGCCTCTGTTTGTCTCGGTTTCCTGAATGGTAAAGTGGAAATAATAGCACCTACCTTTCAGAGTTGTGTTGATCAAATGAGCAAGCATTTGTTAAAACAAAACGAAACTTAGCTCAGTCCCTGGCATAGCACAGGTGCTATGTATATAAATACTTATTTCCTTCTCATCTATATTTGGGGATTATACAGCATCTCTTGTAAGATAGGCAGGCTCTTGGCTAGAGAGCTGGCCTCATTAACAGGAAGAACTGAGTTCAGGTCCTACCTCTGAAATACTGGCTTTGTGACCCTTAGCAAGTCACTTAACATCTCAGAACTTTATGCAGTGCTGTAACTTTAGTGAATTAAGGAGAAGATGTCAACCTGCACAGTAGAGGAAGTTTCTGCATCCCTATGTAACAGGTTAATATGGTGGGCCTTCACCCGTTCTAGTATCTCATACCTTTCACATGAACAGCTGGAAATCTACTTAGTCTATGGATTGACTCATTGTCTCTAACCTGTTCTTACATTGGCAGGTCTAGGTTTCCAGAGAAGGACCACCATTACGTAGTTACACTCAAATACTAGGGGTCCTAGGGGTAATACTGCTGAAGGAAAATAGACTTCTTCTACTCACCACTTTAGTTCTGCCTATGTGTTTCAATTTATGTACACTAATTCACTACAATGTTACCTTTCAATCTTAAATATAATCATTTAATTAGTAATTAGGCAAAAGAAAAGTCAAAGACACTCATATATTAAAGGAAATGCATGAATAATAGAATGTATCACAATCCACACAGAACAATAAACCACTCTTTCCTACCAATATACTTAATGTCTTTGGAGTATGAATAGGAAGCTAGCAGTGTATCACATGAATCAGGAAAACCCATATGCTTGAGGTAAATCATCACTCTGGGCTGCCACTAGTCCCTTCAGGGACATCTCTACCACACATTAACTTCTCTGCTAACTGCTTGCCTTTTCATTCTCACCACTCTCTTGCTGGTCAAATCCTCATGCTTTGGATTCCTGAACTGATGTAGCATTTATAAGTTTTTTCAACTTACAACCGCCTTGAAAAGGGAATTGGAAAAGTATTACACTATGGAATTGGCTACCAGTTCCCTTGAAGCCAGTGAACTGCAAAACTTATCAAGCTGACTCTAAGTAAGACAAAGAAATCCAATCAAGTATTCACTTTCCAGTATGTTATCTTGTCCAATCAAATTCTCACAGAGCTCGGAGTGAAACAGTCAAGTTGGCTCTCTGGGCAAACCAAACTAGACAGCCAAATTTTCACTCACATGAGTTCTGTGTCACCCAATTAAACCTCAGCATGAGCAAAATAGCTGCAAAACCTTTTCTCCTTTTCTATTTTCCCCTCTCAAACCAAAGGAGGCAAGCAGGGACCTGTGAGAGGCTTTGGCTCTCTGAAGCTCACTGAATATTAATATCTGGAACTAAAACTCTTGTCCAATGAGGTAGAGCCTCTCACCAACCAATTAAGAATCATATAACTGAAGCCTTTCCCCTCCCCCACCAGTTTACTGCTCCAGTTAACACTTCACATAAAGCTTGGAAGGAGCTGGTTTTAGACTCCCTGCTGTATCTTTAATTTTTACTTGCCAGATTCAGCTTTTCAGTATCAGCTTCAGTCTCCTATACATTTTAGAGGATCAAATGAAAACTTCTTGGCACTCAGTGGCTCACATTTTACTTAAAAGGTAATAACTCATGAAATTCTCCCCTATAAAATCAACAGACCCCATTTAACAATTCAATTCAATAAACATTTATTAAGTGCTTGCTGTATGCCAGATACTATACTAAGTGCTAGGGATACAAATAAAAAAAGAGATAGTCCCTGTTCTCTTGCATGGATTTGTTACTGTTATTCAGTCACGTTCAATTCTTTGTGACCCCATTTGAGGATTTTTTTTTTAGTAAAAGCACTAGAGTGGCTTGCCATTTCCAGCTCATTTTACACATGAGCAAACTGAGGCAAACAGTGACATGTGACATGCTCAGGGACACAGAGATAGTGTCTTAGGCTGGATTTGAACTCAAGTGTTCCTGACTCCAGGCCCAGTGCTCTGTCCACTGCACCACCTAGTTGTCCGATAGGAACGGCAACATAAAAAAGAAAGGTGAAAAAAGGAAAGGGTGCATGGGGCTAACAGCAGGTATGGTGTTCCATGAGTCAAGGCCAAGAAGAGTTGGTGATGGAAAATGGTACCTGAAAGCTTGTGAGCTCTCTATAGGGATTTAGGAGTAGTTTAATAGCCCACTCTCCACCCTTCTGGTCAGAGGGATGAGGCAACTGATTGTGAGTTGAGAAGATGTTGAGTATCAATCCTGAGACAATCTCAGTGGTTGGGAGATTTTAGGGAATCAATTTTGCTGGAAAATCCCTATCTTCAGATAATTATATGATTTCTCATTCTTTAGTTTTATCCTCTGAAATCTTAAAATACTTATAAGCAAATGATCTGAGGGACCAACATATCCTGCAGCTTTAAAGTCTCAAGAAGGTCCACATCTCATTCTGTGTCCTTGAAATTGTGCTTCGTTGTACTCTTTTGTACTTTTTCCTCAGTTTTCTAAAAAAAATACAAGTTCTTTGTCTCTTTAAACCATTAGCGTCTTCACATACAAAGCATTACCCTACATCTTTCACAAGGCAATATCTTTATAGTTACTGTAGTTCTTTTTCTGTTCTAACTACTCAAACCCCATCTGACAATTGTGTTTCTTCTTATACATATTTTAGTAATTTAAAGTAAAAAATTATTTTCCTATTCATTTCAGACATAAACATGTTTATATATGATGGAGGCAGTGTCTTATATCATTTGTCAGTTGACATAACTATTTTTTCTATTCAAAAATGTTATTCTTCCTCTTACCACATTAAACTGCTTGTTATGAAAATGATAGTACCCTAAAGGGAAGTGCCATTATACATATACAAATGAAATCACATGTCCAGTTACTGTCCTTACCTCTTAAGAATTCACAATGTCATTTATTTCATGGCTACCTCCTCCATAAAGCCTTCCTTGATACACTATATGCTGCTTCCCACAGTGATAACAGCTTTCCTTCATTCAGCTTATGTACTTTGTCTTGCAACTCTAGTGTTACTCATGCAACAAGAGAAGGCACACAATTGGCATTTAATGTATATTTATTTAATTAATGATAAAATGAATCTTTGAATGTTAAGCAATGTAAATATAAATGAAGTGCTTAATCAGTCATTCGATTTTATTTTCTCCAGTCTCACTACGATATCACAACGAACACAGGTCTTTTATCACAAAGGTTGATATACTACTGTGGTTTGTTGGAAAGAGCTGGAAAGAGGATTGGGAAAGCCATGAGTTCTGGGTTTGAATCATGCTGTACCATAAATTATGGGTTTGAATCATGCTATACCATAAATTCCATTTCACAGAAGAATCAAACTGAACAGTATTGCATAATTGTATTAATTAGATTTTTAATTACTGTGGTTTTTGAATCACATGCAAGGAAACAGATGCATCTCAAGTTAAAAAAAATAACCACACCAAAAATTAAAACAAAGCACAGATGTGGAAATGTAGCACAGTTCTGGGCACATAGTAGGTGCTTAATAAAGCTTTATTGTTGATTGATTGAGAATAAGAACAAAATTAAAGAGAATTTTAGGGCAAAGGATGCAACCAAGTTTTAGTTGCCAGAGAAGTTGATCACCATAGCCTTGAGTGCATCCATGGAAAGAGAAAGAAGGAGTTCAATGACTGGATTTCAGAGAAACTCTGCCAAGTCCTCCATCACTTCTAGTTTGTGCGTGATGCCAAGGTTACAGTGGTTTTCACATTATGGCAACTGACAGTGGCAAAGAAGTGAGGGAAAGGTTCTTATTTAATTGTATTTGTGTAAACTCTCTCCCAAATCCCATTGGGATAAGACCCTCTCCTTTTCGGTGGAGATGAATGCCCTATCCTACATGAGGCGTGGGGCAGAGTTGGGTGAGATGGGGAAAAGCTCCAGCCTCCAGTTCCTTTGGGTCCCTTCAAACCTTAAGTCCTCTTTAGGACTCCTCAAGTGGTGAGTCACTTCAGGCATTTCTGACTTTTAGCTTCAAGAGAGAAGACAGAAGAGACCAAATTCGTTTCAGAATGTTAAAGGAAAAGACTGTAGGAAGACATGAGGGGAGCTGGCAGTCTCCATCATGTTTCTATCCCCATTTAGCTACAGTAGAGACTTTGGGGAGCTTTACCCTTTGGTGAGATACAACATTCTATTAGTTGAGATGAATTATCTTGCTCCCCATGGTACACCTCCTTCACTCTCTATTATCTGGTATATATTCTCCTAAGTATACCTTCTCTAATTTTGATTTTGCTCTGATTTGGATAAATGAGATGCTTTGCTATTCTTTATGTATGTTCATTGTAGAATTGGTATTAGATGGGAAAGAGGTCAAGCCCTGTGTATAAACATGGGGGTCCTTTTCTCCTCCAACAATAATGATAACGCAAACAGGTTAGTTCAAACCTGATTATATCCTTCCTAGACTAACAATATTTAAGGGAGCAGATTGAAAAACATCTACCCAGTACTCCCTCTCTCTGAGGAGAACGGTGTTATGGCTTCTGGATCCAACTTCCTGCTTCCCTTTTCATCAGGAATGAAAGTCTCTCTTGGAGGTGGATGGGAGGAGAAGAGATTAGAAATGACTCTTCTGCCTCCCTTCATGCCACATGACAGTGGGGGGTGGGTCTACACTTGAGGTCTTCCCTACATTTGGTTTATTTCCCATCTCAATATCACAGAAAGGGAAGCACTAGGTAATTAGTGAATCAAATACGGAATGAAAATCTGACTTATGGAAATTTCTAGGAAACGTCAGGGAAAGATATAAGACAGGAAAAGTGGCTATATGTGTCTCATCTTATAGATTCGAGATGCTTTTGTATTATAATAACCGGCTGTAATACTTAATAGCTGTGCAACTATGGACAAATCACTTAATTTCTCTGAGCTTCAGTTTCCTCATCAATCAAACAACTCTTTTACTATCTGCTTCACAGGTAATTTTTATAGTATCATATTTTGATTTGAGTTTCGATTCAAATTGAATTGAAATCTTCGAATTGAAAGGAAACTTGATGGTCATCTATACATACATGCTAGAGCTGCAGAATGAATGCCATGTAAACAAGGCAGGATGCAGATCCACATACAAACATGCATGGAATAGCTAGGGGTACAGTGGTTAGAACACTGGATTTGGAGTCAGAAAGACCTGAG
Organism: Trichosurus vulpecula; assembly: GCF_011100635.1. Lineage (NCBI taxonomy): Eukaryota > Metazoa > Chordata > Mammalia > Diprotodontia > Phalangeridae > Trichosurus > Trichosurus vulpecula. Next base: position 199,092,737 of record NC_050579.1, read on the forward strand.
TTCAAATCTGACTGCAGATGCTTACTAGCTGTGTGACCCTGGGGCAATAATTTATCTTCTGTTTTTCTCAGTTTCCTCATCTGTAAAATGGGGAGAATAATATTTCCCAAGATTGTTGGGAGGCTGAAATGAGATAATAATTGTAAAGCTCTTAGCACAGTGCCTGGCACGTAGTAAGTACTTCATAAATGCTATTATTATTATTATACATATATACATGTGTATATATAAACAAGTGTGCATGAGTCTGAGGCATCAGGGAGAGTGGGTAGAAAAATTAGTTACAAGGTCAGGGATCAGGACTTACCAGTGCTTCTAGAGAGAGGCTAGGGGTGACAGGTTGCCAATTCTAGTAGAGGCAGTGAGAGATCAAGAATGTGAAATGGATCAGTCAATAATCATTTTTGAAACACTTTCTGTGTTTTATGTTCTAGACACTGTGTTAAGTAGTGGGGTTACTAAGAAAGGCAAAGCACAAAAACAGTCCCTACCCTCATGGGGCTTGCACACTAATTGCAGCTGAGAATCTAGAGTGGGCTCCACAGTGAAACAGAAATTTGGTGTAATGATCCACAGGTAGACTCTGACTATAGCTTTATTCCTGAGTCTCAGGCTTCACTCCAAAGGTACAGTAGTAAATAGGTTTGTGAAATGAACCTTTCAGTGTGCAATGGGTCATGCATCCTAAGTTGTTTACATGGTATTCATTCCTCAGCTCCAGCAGCTGTTAAATGTTTCCCCTCCAACATCTTGTCCCAGATGCTTCAAGTCTTCACTCTACCTTGAAACAATAGCTCATTCTTGCCTCAAATGCAGCAGAGCGTGACATTCAAACTCAGCCTTCTGCTTTCTTGTCCCCCTTAGGTATGGACATTGTAATTGCTGTGATTTGGAGAAAAAGACAGCACTACCCAGAGCAAAACAATGCAACAGGAATTCTCCAGCTTTTGGCAAATGGTCCAATTTTTGAAAAATCATAGAATTTCAGTTTTGTAAAGTACTTTAGAAGTTATGTACTCTAACTCATACTTACCTGAAGAGAAATGTCCTTTGCAAAAGCCCTGGCAAATGATCACTCAGTTTCAAACCTCCAGGGAGAAGAAACTCACTACTTGGTAACTGTGTATCTTTGTACCATAGGCACTTTTGGATAGTTCCTAATAATCTATTCCACTTCAACTGCTAGGAAAACTAAGACCACATATATACATAAGTGTATGGTTATTAGAATTTTCTAATCAAGTTACATTCATTTACAAACCTGTATATCAAATGGTAAAGAGGCGTATTTATTAACAACAGTGTTTTACTGATATTTGTATCTCAGAAGTATATCTCATAGACCAGTGATTCTGAACTTTTGGGGAGTTTTTTATACCAGCCTGATTTAATAAAAATACCTCCTCTTATCCTTAATGTCTTATGGGGTACTGAATTTTAAAAAATGAAATTTATTTAAATGTTTTAAGACTTAAAGGATTTTATGATATCCATTAATATAAGAGACACTATATGGCATTGGAAAACTGGATTGAGAATACAAATACAGTGAATACTTATGAGACAGCTCTTGTGTTCAAGCATTGTACTTAGTATGATTGAGATCAAAAGTTAGTCAGAAAGCATTTATTAAGCACCTACTATATACCAAGTACTGTGCTGGTCACTGGTATATGATATATAAAACTTTTTATATATATGTGTGTGTGTGTGTATGTGCATATATACATATAAATATATATATATATATTCACATATGTGTGTATGCATGTGTACACTCACAAAAAACAATGTAATTTGGGGGCAAAATAAAATTTCATCTTATCCCTCAAGGAACTTAAAATTTATTCGGGGGATAAGCTACAATGCAAAAAAAATGTTTAGGCCATCTTGTTTCAGAAACAATGTTTTATCTTAGAATTTGAGTAAAATTGCTTATTGAACACTTATAGTATGAAAGTCATTGAAGGACAATTTGGAATAAAGGAAATCACAGTGGATTTTGAGTTGAAATGCTTAAAGTGATATCATGACCTGTACAATTCCCAGGTGTGGGACTGAACAAATAACTTAATCTTTCTTTTCTGAAATCTTTCTCATCCTTTCAAGAGAATGCAGATTCATGTTTATGAAGAAAGTGCTTTGTACAAATCTTGAAATCTATGAAAATGTGGGTTCCAGGTCTGAACCAATGATTTCGTTGACATAGGGAACTCCTTCTACCAATACAAATTGACACCTTCTCTAAAACTTATAGTCTAAGAAAGTTGATTAGAGTACTGAGAGATTAAATGACTTGACCAGAGTCACATAGCCAGTATTTGTCAGAGGAAGGATTTGAACTTTCATAACTTCTTGGTTCTGAGGCCAGCTCTCTATTCACTATGTCAAATAGCCTAAATAATTATGATAATCAGAAATGCAAATTAATTCTAAACCCCCTTCTGCTCTACAATATTATATATAAAACTCAAAATTACTCAGAATTTGCATTTTAGTGTCATAATTGCATAACAATGTCTGGGTAATTTTGTCTTATGGTTTTTGAAATTCATTCATATATATTATCTCATTTAGTCCTTATCACAACCCTGTGATAAGTGGTTCAAGTATGATTACTCCCATTATATAGAGAAACTGAGGTTCAGAGGGGTTAAGTAATAATAAGCATATAGCATGTTAAGGTTTATAAAGAACTTTATAAATATTATTTCATTTGTTCTCACAATTCCAGGAGGCAAGTGTTGTTATTATTCTCACTTTACAGTTGAGGAAATTTAGCCAGACAAATCTTATGTGACTTGCTCAAGGTCACACAGCTAGCAAGTGTGTGAGGCAGGATTTGAACTGAGGTTTACCTGACTCTAGGTCCAGTGCTCTCCAGTCTACTTAGCTGTCTAAAAAAAGCAGTCTGATTTAAAAGTGCTGTGTGTATATTATCTCTTTGCTCTTCAAAACAATCTTGTGACATAGCTATTATGGTTTCCATTTTAAAAAGTTTATATTTTATTCTTTCAATTTTAACATGTTTTTAAAAATTTTGCTTTTCAAATTCCCTTCCTCCCTCTCTTGGTCCCCTCCAACCTCCTTGAGGAGGCAAGAAATCTGATATAGATTTTATATGTTCAGTCATGCAAAACATTTCCATATTAGCCACGTTGTGAAAAAAGAAACACAGACCAAAAAAAATAAAAACCATTTTAAAAAGTATGCTTTGATCTGCATTCAGACTCCACCATTTCTTTCTCTGGAGGTGAAGAGCATTTTTCATTGTAAGTCCTTTGGAATTGATTGGGATAATTGTATTGCTGAGAATCTCTAGGTCATTCACAGTTGATCATCATACAATAATGCTCTTACTGTATACACCGTTTTCCTGGTTCTGCTCACTTCAGTTTACATCAGTTCATATAAATCTTCCCAGTTTTCTCTGAAGCTATCTCCTGTAGCACAATAGTATTTCATCATAATCATATACCACAACTCGTTCAGCCATATCCCAACTGATGGGCATCCCTCAATGTCCAGTTCTTTGACACCACAAAAAGAGCTGCTATAAAAATTTTTGTACATATAATGTTATTTTCTTTTTTTAAAAAAATCTCTTTGGCATATAGACCTAATAGTGGTATTTCTGGGTTAAAGGGTAGGCACAGTCTTATAACATTTTAGGCATAGTTCCAAATTGTTTTTCAGAATGGTTGGATCAATTCACAACTGTGCCAACAGTGCATTAGTGTCACAATTTTTTCCACATCCCCTCCAACATTCATCATTTTGCTTTGCTGTCATATCAGCCAGTCTGATAGATGTGAAGTGGCACCTCAGAGTTGTTTTAATTTGCAGTTCTGTAATTAGTAGTGACTTAGAACATTTTTTCCATAGGGCTATAAATAGCTTTGATTTCTTCTGAAAAGTGTTCATATCCAGGTTTTCCATTTGGAAAACAAAATAGAGGCTCAGAAAATTTTACTTATTTGTTCATGATCACATGACAGCTCTCTTCAAATATCTTAAGGAATGTGAAATTGAAGAGGAATTCAACTTACATAATTTGTCCTCAGAAGGTAGAGCCAGGCTTGATTCCAAGAAAAAAATCCTGACAATGATTCCTGTCCCAATGTAGAAATGTGCTGCTTCAGAAAGTAGTGGGGTTCCCCCTCATTAGTGACCTTCAAGCAAAGGTTGAAACATCACTTGCCAGGTATGTTGTAAAGGGGCAAGTCCCTTAACCCCTTTGACTTTCAGTTTCCTCATATGTAAAATGGAGGGATTGGACTTGACCTCAGAGGTCCCTTCCATCTCTAAATCTTTGATTTGGATATTTATGTGCAGTAGATAGAGCTCTGGGCCTGGAGTCAGGAAGATCTGAGTTCGAACCTAGCTTCATACTTACTAGCTGTTTGACTTTGTGAGTTGTATTCACATTAACTAGCTGGGTAAATCACTTAACCTCTTCCTCATGTAATGGCAAGCAAAATGGGATATGTTGTGAATGTTATGCCTTAGTTCTGAGATGGGATCACAAAGTATAATGCCTCTATGGTTCCAGGATCCATGGCTATTTAGATTATATTAATCCAAGGATCCTGGAGGGGTAGAAATGTTATGGCAAACAGACTTTTTGCTGTTCCTTTTGGGATGCTAAGACTATCAAGTCTCCCCTTTGTTTGAATCAGTGGGAAACCTTTCACTGTCTTTGTTTTGGAGTATTTCTCAGGTATTTCTCAGCACTGAGGCAATAAGGAGTCATTGTCTTGTATGTGATGTGATGCTGGGGATGGGGAACTTTCACACACCCAGCCTAGGTGAGGTCAGAGTCCTTAGGGATCTGAACAGGATATAAATGAGGGGAGCTTAGTGTTTGACTTTTGGGGTTCACTCATCAAAGGAGTGTTGAGACTCTGGGCAACCTGTTGTAATTGCCCTCTGGCTTTACTAACCCAGACCCATTGGTTCTTGTCTATGAATTGTCTGTCTGTTGATATTTGTAATTTCTATTTGTATTTGCCTTGAAGTTAAGGGGGCTGATCTTTTCCCCTGAACTAAGTGAATGATATATGTATGTTTAATTAAACTGAGATTGTTAACCCCTTAAAGTTGCTTTCCTTAGAAAAGCAGATCAAAGAACCTGTGTTAGCAGTCCTTGTGTGTGCTGGTTGGTGTTGGTCTTACACAGTCATAGTAGCTGCTAGCAACGTTGTTGCTATACCTCGTTTTACTAAACTGTAAAATGAGAGTGATAATAACATCTACCACTCAGGGTTGTTTTAAGTATTAAATGAAATAGTAGTAATAGCACAGCACTTGGCACATAGTAGGCAAATAATAAAAGCTTATTTCCTTCCTTTAAAAGCATCAGATGCAGCATTTTCTGCAATTTTCACTTGATTTTCTCTAAGAGGAGAAGATGAAGATTTCTGAGAAATGCATTTCTCCACTCCAGTTTGAGATGAAGGGTTCCTGGAAAGAATTGAAGTAGGACTTGAACAGGTTTGGGGGTGGGGCGAGGTGTGGGAGGGGATTTCTGAAATGGAAGAAGGGAAACCATCTTTTAGGAGGTTGAGTTTTGGAAGAATGCCATGCAGAAGATGAAGTGAAGGAAATTAACATTTGGAAATGCTATAATTGGAACTTAGAAAATACATTTAGAGGTTTTCTTCAAGAGGAGTGAGGTACTTCTCTTCCTAGGTGGCATTTTGGGGGCACTCATCAAAAGAGATAATATGTGGGAAGACAAAGTCTACAAATCTAAGGTATTATGATAAGGTAAGCTATTACTTAGGAGATGGTTAACTCTTTGAATCGACTATCTGAACATAGTAGATTAAAGCATAAGTCTTGTTTTTCTGGTGGCTTTATTATGTTTTTAATCCCATATCTGGCTAATAATAAAACCTAAACGTGGAAAAAGAGGAGTGAGCTAGATAGTGTAAGGAAGAAGTAGCTGATTACTGTCCATGACATCATAAATCAGGGCCACAGAAACCTAGAGGTGATATTTCATCTAGTAAGACAAGATGAGGGGCACTTAGTGAATCCTAGAACACAGGTTTAACCATACTATGCCTATCCTCTCCATTCAAAAAACTTCAGCAGCTTCCTACATCACCTCCTGCATCAAGTATAAAATTTTCTGGTTTCCAAAGCCCTTTATAACCTAGCATTTTTGCACCTTCCTGGTCTTCTTCCTTATTCTCCTCCAGGTATTTTGTAATACATGACTTCTTACTCTTTCCCTTACATCATAATCCATCTCCCAACCCTGAGCATTTCTACTCACTGTCACTTAAGGCTGGAAGGCTCTTGTTCCTCATTTTCACCTCCTGTCTTCTTCCTTGGCTTCCTTTAGGGCTCAGCTGAAGTCACTTTCTGTTGGAAGTCTTTTAGAGTCCTCCTTAATCTTGGTGCTTTCTTTTTGAGATTACCTCTCCTTCTCTCCCCCATTTATTCTGTATGTATCTTGTTTAGCAGGAACTGGCTTTTGCCAGTTCCACAGTTTCCACAGTGCCTGGAACATAGTAAATGATCTTTGATTGAATGACTAACTCCCTTCTCAGAGGTACAAAGGCAGCTATTTGTTGACCTGATAACAGTTATAGAGATATGTGTTATCTGTTGCCTTTCTGAGGTATATATCTAAGACATAATAGAAATTCTCCAAGATTTGTCAAAATGGATGATATCTACTTTCTTTTGGTGATTCATGTGGATGCGAATGGTCCTGACAGAAGGGATCTAGAAGGTATTAATAAAGATTATTGTCAAGCAAGAATATGAAGGCCATGGGGCCCAGGTTGTGTTTTCCCCAAACTGCCCAGAAAAGGCAAGGAATGCAGAAGAAAAAGTAAATTTGGGAAGTGAACAGCTGGTGAAAAAGGTGGTATCTGAGAATGAAATTTGGAATTTTGGACAAAGGCTTAAAATATAGGTATGACAGACTCTTGGCCACAGATGGAATGTAACCAATGGGTTGGATATAAGAATGTATTTACTTGGCATTTTGCAAATCTACTAAAAAAGGCTTTACAAGAAGAAGGATGACAAGTGAGTAGACTATATCCTTATCACAAAGCTAGATGACATAGAGCAGGAGTTGTTGACCTCAGGTCCACAGATCCTTTAGGGGCATGTGGATATATTTCAGAAGGTCCATTAAACTGGAGGTAAAAATATATATCTTTATTTTTACTAACCTCTAAATGAAATTTAGTATTTCCTTCAATTATTTAAAGACATTCTGAGAAGGGAATCAATATGCTCACCAGACTCACAAAGGATTTTATGACATAAAAAGTTAATTATTCCTGCAATAGAGAGTAACTTCAAAGAAAGAAAAATCACTGTTGAGATACTCATAAATTTACAGGCAACAAAATCTAACAAAGGTGCCTCTATTAAAGCACATGTTCTACAATTTCCACATACAAATAACTTAAGTTTGGACAACAGGAAAGAGGAAATAGGTTTCCTAATGCAAAGAATCAAACTATACCTTTTAGATATCATTGAGACTAGGTAGGAGAAAATCCATGAATGGAATATAAATTACTAATTGGAATTTTTTTTCAAATGAAACAAGAGAAGTAAAGGGATGGGATGGGTTATTGTAACATTGTATATTAAGAAGGTATATAGTATTCAGGGAAATCAAAGAGCCAGAGGGAGGAGGAATTGTGGTAAGCATTGTGATGAAGCTCAGTGGAGGGAGCAATAGAAGTGAGTTTTATCACTGATGTATACTATACAAAGAGGAAAGAAATGGGAAGGCAGGATTGCAAGGCTGGAAGGGAGATGTGGTCTAAAATCGATAGGTGAAGTCAGTTCTCTGGGCATCTGCTGAAGCTTACTCTCTACTAAAAGCAGAACAACTAATGACTTCATTTGCTTTAATGAAAGTGTCATCCATTAGAAGGTAGAAGAACCAATAGGGAACATTCTGTTCTGCATCTGAGTCTCATTAAAGGAAGGGACTGATTGCTAGGGTGGAAATGATGGGTGCATGGAGGATGGGAGGAGTTAATGACACCTCTCTGCTAAGAATTGTGATAGAAAAAGAGAGGAAACCTGGGCATAATATGAGATGTACTCTAGAGGTGGGAAAAAAATAGATTTCAAAAGGTCCAGGAAAAGTATGAACAAGATCCTATGGACTACAGTTTTGAAGAGAAATAGCCCAGGAGGGATAGGAAACTATCCAAGAAAAAAAATTCTGATGATACAAAAGGAAATAATTCTAGTGAAAAGGGAAAATTACAAGATCTCTGAAGAGACTGCTGTGAATGTGTAGGGAATTCCCCACTCAACTTAGATTTTTAAAATATATGTACAGAAGTTGTAAGCAAGGACAGATAAAAGAAGATGAATATAAGAGTAAATATACTGTTAGGTGTGCTATAGCTCAGAATGAGCGGAGATTGGCAAGGCAAGCTAAAGCTAAATAGGCATTCTGGAAGATGGTAGAGTAGATCAGAAATTTCTAGGCTCTCCAGATTTCCTCCACAAATAGATAGAAAATCTCCATGAAATGAAAGTGGAACAGCAAAAATAAAGGGGTAAAGCAGTTATCCTCCTAAGATAACTTGAGAGGATCCCAGAAAAGACTGGACCTCAAAGGGCTGAGGTTTGGCCTGATTGAAGTGTAGACACCTCTAGGATGACTCCACTGAATCAACAAACGGCAGGCTTTGAAGCAGCAGGTTTTCAGTTTCATGTGTAATCATCTTTCTAATCATACTATGTTATAGAAGTGTGTGTTTTATTCCATGAATTAAAAATAAAATAAATTTAAAAATTAAAATAAAAAAGACAAATGAAATATATATAGGTACAGAGGCATGTGTATGAATACAATACATATACATGTATAATATATGCAATTATGTAATATGTTATAAATTAAATGTAATATAAGCATACATAATATATAATGTATAATGTAAACATGAATTTTACATATATTGGGAGAAAGAGAAGGGATAAGACCCATATTTGGGATAGACAGGATGATGATAAATGACCCTGAAGGAAGATGTTATTTTATTTCTGTTTTCCCTACCAAGGAGAATGACCTTCAGCCTGGAAATGACTGGACAAAAATGGCTAACACAGGGAGTTGATGGCCGTGATAAGTAAGGAGAGATTAAGAAAATATTTAATTTACTCTGGTTGAATTCATTATCTGGCCAGGCTGAACTTCATCCTTAGATGATGAATGGACTAGTTGATATGATTGCTGTGTCATTGTCAGTGATATTTGATAGATCATGAAGAATGGAAGAGATATTTCAGAACTGAAGAAAAGCAAATATCTCAGATTTTTCTTTTAATTAAAAGAACAGAATACAGACTATATAGGCCAGTCAGATTTAAATCCTAAGGAAAATTATAATGGATTGTTTAAAAGTAAATATAACTATATAGAAAAAGAAACTGTCATTTATAAAGAGGCAATCTGAACTTATCAAGAACAGGTCAGACTAGATCAGGCCAAACTACCATTGTTTCTGTTTTTGATAAGCTTATTAAATGAGTTGATTAGAGGAGCTCTGTAAATTTAGTTTTCCTCAGTTTTAGCAAGTATTTCGTAAAATTTCTCAAACCATTCTTGTGAATAATATGGAAAAAATATGGATGGATTCCAATGGTTGTCTGTGTTGTCTAGGCTCAAAGAATGTTCCTTAATGGCTCAGTATCAACTAGAGAGGACATCTCTACTACAATGTCTCAAGCATTTGTGCTATTAGACATTTTTATCAATAACTTGAATAAAAGCATGGTTGGCATACTGCTTATATTTTTAGATAACACAAGGAGGGATAAGTAACCCACTGGATGACAGAGTCGAATCCTAGAAGACATTGACAAATTAGGATATTCCGATATATCTAATAACATGGAAGTCAATAGGAATAAAAACATTCTTATAATTTGGATGAAAAACAATTAAATAAGTACAGGGTGGCAGAGAAAGTGGTTTATATGAAAAAGATTGAGTGGTCTCAAAGTAAGTGCACATTAACCGGGGAACTAGCAAACAAAGTTTTGTAGATGAATATAAAAATATTACTATGCTGTAGTGCTCTGTAAGAAGCAATTGTGAAATGAAGAATTCAGAGAAGCATGGGAAAACAAAAGAACAGATGCAGCCTAAAACAAGAAGAACCAAGAAAAAATATGAAGGATGCCTAAAACAAATATAAATGGGAAACAACCAAAAATGACATGTAACTATAGTATCCAAGATTGACCCTGGGGAAGTGTTGAGAAATGGACATCACTACTTTCATTATGGAAAGTTGACAGCTATGGATATAGAATTTTGCATGTTTTAAGAAATGGTCAATGTGTTGGTTAGTTTTGGTGAATTGCTTTGTTCTTTCTTTTTTATTCTTTCTAGTGAAGAACGGTTTGCTGCTAGCTTTAGAGAGAAAGATCCATTTGGAAATAAATGTAATATAAAAATCAGAGGTATAAATAAACATAAGATATTTAAAACCATCTAGGGATTTTAGTGGGCTATAAATTCACTATGAATCAACAGTTTGATGTGATAGCTAACAAAACTAATATGATTTTGGACTTCAATAAGAGAGGTGTAGCTTCAGAAGAAATAGGGAAAGAACATTAAATTTAGAGTCAGGAGTCCTGCATTTGAATTCTAGCTCTATCAAAAAATAATTGCTTGAGTTTGTTCAGTCATATCTCAATTTCCTCATCTATAGAATGAGGGAATTGGCCTTGGTAATCCCAGCAGTACCTTCCAGTACTACATCTCTGATCATATGCATAAAGAGTTGGTGGTCATACTGTACTCATCTTTGTTCAGATCAATCTATAGTGTTCTGTTCATTTCTGGCCACCACAGTTTAGGAAGGATGTTGATAAGCTGGATAGTGTGCAGAGGAGAACATCATTGATGGTGAAGAGAGTTGAGTACATGTCATCATAAGAGGATAAGCTCAAGGTTTTATTGATATTTAACCTGGAGAACAAAAGACTTCAAAAGAATATTTGAAGGACTGTTATGGTGAGGAGATATTACACTTATTCTGTTTGTCTTCAGTGAGTAGACCATGGCAAAATGGGTAGAAGTTGTAGAGGCAAATTTGACCTTGATATCAGGAAAACATTCCTTAGAATTAGAAATATCCAATGGTAAGCTGCCTCAGAGAAGTAGTGGGCTCCCTCTGATGAGAGGCCATAAGAGAGAGGTTTGATAACAACCTAAAGGGCATACTACAGTGGGTGTTCTTTTTTAATATGTATTGGAGTAGATGACTTCTGAGGGCCATTTCGAATCTAAAATCCTTTGATTTGGTAATGTCGGGTCTAACTTTTTTTCCTATACATAACCCCACTAACTCATACAATTTTCCTTTATTATTCAGTAGCTTAATGTGGACTAAAAGAGCATTTTGAATCTCACATCAGGACTCTTGACTATGTTATCTTCCTTCTTCATTCAATTAAACACTTATTTGTCAAATGCCTTCAACATTTAAGGCTTCTCTATAAAATTTTAAGAAAAAATTTTTGGAAACCTCATGTTTTAATATTGCCTAGATTTCCCACCCACCCACATCTTTACCCTTCCTAATTCCTCAAAGACATCTCTCATAAAAATGATTTAAATTTTTTATTGATTTCAGTAAATATTTCCCAAATACATGTAAAAATTTATAACATTCTCTTCTTATATTTTGACTTTCAAAATTTCTCCCTCCCGACAGCCTCTTTCCCACCCATTAAGAAGGAGAGAAATTTGATATAGATTATACATGTGCAATCATACAAAAAATTGCCTTATTAGCAATGTTGTGAAAGAAAACACAGACCAAAAAAGGAAAAAGAAATAAAGAACATTTTTTAAAAAGTATGCTTTGATCTGTATTCAGATGGTATCGGTTCTTTCTCTGGAGGTAAATAACATTATTCATCATAAGTCCTTTGTAACTGACTTGGATAATTGTATTGCTGACACAGGCTAAGTCATTCACAGTTGATCATCATATAATGTTGCTATTGCTGTGTACCATGTTCTCCTGGTTCTGCTCACTTCACTCAGCATTAGTTCATGTAAATATTTCCAGGTTTTTCTGAAATTGACCCATTCATCATTTCTTATAGTCCAGTATTCCATCGCAATCATATACCACAGCTTGTTCAGCCATTCCCTAATAGATGGATATCCTCTCAATTTCCAATTCTTCGCCATCACAAAAGGAGCTGATATAACTATTTTTTGTACAAATAGATCCTTTCCCTTTTTCTTTAATCTCTTTGGGAAACAGATTTATTAGTGGCATTGCTGGATCAAAGGGAATTCACAGTTTTATAACCCTTTGGGCATAGTTCCAAATTGTTCTTTAGAACGATTGGATCAATTCACAATTCACAATTCCACCAATAGTGCAATAGTGTCCAAAATTTTCCACATCTCCTCCAAAATTTATCATTTTCCTTTTCTGTCATATTGGCCAATCTGATAGGTGTGAGATGGTGCCTTAATTTGCATTTCACTATAATCAATAATGATTTAAAACATATTTATGTGACCAAAGATAGCTTTTATTTCTTCTTCTGAAAACTGCCTATTCATGTCCTTTGACTATTTATCAATTGGGAAATGACTTCTATTTTTTTTCTCATTTTTATTTAATATTTTAGTTTTCAACGTTGATTTCCACAAGATTTTGAGTTACAAATTTTCTCCCCATTTCTACCCTCCCCCCACTCCAAGATGGCATATATTCTGATTGCCTCATTCCCCAGTCAGCCCTCCCTTCTGTCATCCCACTTCCTCTCCCCATCCCCTTCCCCCTTACTTTCTTGTAGGTCAGGATAGATTTCTATACTGCATTCTCTATATATCTTGTTTCCCAGCTGCATGCAAAAAAACAACTTTTTTTTGAGCATCTGCTTTTAAAACTTTGAGTTCCAAATTCTCTCCCTTCTTCCCTTCCCACCCATCCTCCCTAGAAAGGCAAGCAATTCAACATAGATCACACATGTATCATTATGTAAAACAACTTCCACAATACTCATATTATGAAAGGCTAAATATATTTCCTTCCATCCTATCCTGTCCCCCTTTACTCAATTTTCTCCCTTGACCCTGTCCCTTTTCAAAAGTGTTTGCTTTTGATTATGTCCTCCCCCTGTCATCCCCTCTTTTTTATCCCATTCACCTTACTTTCCTGTGGAGTAAGATACCCAACTGATTGCGTATGTTATTCCCTCCTCAAGTTGAATCCGATGAGAGTAAGATTCACTCTTTCCCCCTCACCTCCCCTCTCTTGCCTTTCATCAGAACTGCTTTTACTTGCCACTTTTATGCGAGATTATTTACCCATTCTATCTCTCCCTTTCTCCCTCTCTCAGTATATTCCTCTCTCACCCCTTAAATTTACTTTTTTAAAATATCATCCCTTCATATTTAACTTATCCTGTGCCCTCCATCTATATATATGTATGTTCCCTTCAACTACCCTAATACTGAGAAAGGTCTCATGAATTACACACATCATCTTTCCATGTAGGAATGTAAACAAAACAGTTCAACTTTAGTAAGTCCCCTTATGAATTCTCTTTCTTGTTTACCTTCTCATGCTTCTCTTGATTCTTGTATTTGAAAGTCAAATTTTCTATTCAGCTCTGGTCTTTTCATTGAGAAAGCTTGAAAATCCTCTATTTTATTGAAAATCCATATTTTCCTTTGGAGCATGACACTCAGTTTTGCTGAGCAGGTGATTCTTGGTTTTGATCCTAGCTCCTTTGACCTCCAGAATATCATATTCCAAGCCCTTCCATCCCTTAATTAGAAGCTGCTAGATCTTGTATTATTCTGATTGTGTTTCCACAATATTCAAGTTGTTTCTTTCTGGCTGCTTGAAGTACTTTCTCCTTGACATGGAAACCCTGGAATTTGGCTAAAATATTCCTAGGAGTTTTCTTTTTGGGATCTTTTTGAGGAGGCAATCTGTGGATTCTTTCAATTTCTATTTTACCCTCTGGCTCTAGAATATCAGAGCACTTTTCCTTGATAATTTCTTGAAAGATGATGTCTAGGCTATTTTTTTGATCATGGCTTTCAGGTAGTCCAATAATTTTTAAATTATCTCTCCTGGATCTGTTCTCCAGGTTAATGGTTTTTCCAATGAGAAATTTCACATTGTCTTCCATTTTTTCATTCCTTTGGTTCTGTTTTATAATATCTTGATTTCTCATAAAGTCACTAGCTTCCACTTGCTCCAATCTAATTTTTAAAGTAGTATTTTCTTCAGTGGTCTTTTGGACCTCCTTTTCCATTTGGTCAATTCTGCCTTTTAAGGCATTCTTGTCCTCATTGGCTTTTTGGAGCTCTTTTGCCATTTGGGTTAGTCTATTCTTTAAGGTGTTATTTTCTTCAGTATTTTTTGGGTCTCCTTTAGCAAGTCATTGACTTGTTTTTCATGGTTTTCTTGCATCACTCTCATTTCTCTTCCCAGTTTTTTCTCTACTTCTCTAACTTGCTTTTCCAAATCCTTTTTGAGCTCTTCCATGGCCTGAGACCAATTCATATTTTTCTTGGAGGCTTTTGATGTAGGCTCTTTTTTTGTTGACTTCTTCTGGGTGTATGTTTTGGTCTCCTTTGTCACCAAAAAAGGAATCTAGAATTTGAGTTTGTGTCTGAGTTAATTTTTGCTGCCTGTTCATGTTCCCAGCCAACTACTTGACCCTTGGGCTTTTTGTTACTGTATGACTGCTTGTAGAGTATAGAGTACTTTGTCCCAAGCTTTAGGGTCCAAGCACTGCTGTTTTTAGAGCTACTTCTACTCTGCCATCACCCCAAGCTCTGTCACAGCAGTGCTCCTCCTCCCCCAAGAACTGCCAACCAAGAGAACCTACCTTTGTGCCCACAAAGAGGTCCTTGCACTCCCACTCTGATCTACTGCTAGATTCCTCCCACCGTGTGAGCCAGGGACTCAGGAAGCAGCTGATGTTGGAGCTCTGGAAGCAGCCTCAGTAGCTTCCTGCTGCTGCCACTACCACTGCTGCACCACTTCTGCCACCACAGGGCTGGTGGCTTGACCACTCTGAACTTGATCCTGCAGTTTCCCACTAACATGCTCTTTGTCATTTGTGGGTTGAGAAGTCTGGTAACTGCCACAGCTCAATGATTCATGGCCCTAAGGCCAGTTGCGGCTGGCTGACTCCCTGTCTGGTCTGTCCCGTTGCAGCAATCAGCTTCCAGGACCATGCAATAGACACTTCCTGGCAACCATACAGACTCTCCTGGGTTGGAGACCTGTTTCCCTCTGCTATTTCATGGGTTCAGCAGCTCTAGAATTTGTTCAGAGCCATTTTTACAGGTGTTTGGAGGGATTTGGGGGAGAGCTTAAGCAAGTCTTCACCCCCCACTTGACTTTTATTTTTTTATAAATTTGACTCACTTCCCTATATGCTTGTGCAACGAGGCCTTAAGCAAATAAACTTTCTATAAATTATTCTTTTTCTCCCTTTTAATATATGTATATACACACACACATGCACACATATATAATTTTCCCCCACTTACATGTTAAAACAATTTCGTAACATTTTAAGTTTTGAATTTTAAATTCAATCCCTTCTCCCCTCCCTCCCCTCCTAGACAGTAAGCAGTCAGATATAGATTATACATATGCAATTATGTAAAACATTTCCATATTAGTCATTTTGTACAAGAAGACCTGAATAAAAGAAAAAATGGAAGACAGTGAAAAATAGCATGCTTCAGTCTGTATTCAAACAATATCAGTTCTTTCTCTGGAAGCAGATGATAGGCTTCATCATTAGTCCTTTGGGATTGTCTTGGATCATTGTATTGCTGAGAATTTGCTATAAATTTTTCTCCACTTTCTTGTCTTCTTTTGAATTTTGGCTGCACTAGTTTGTTTGTGCAAAAGTTTTTTTTTAATTTAATGTGATCAAAATTATCCATTTTCCTTTTTGTGATTCCCTCTGTCTTCAATACTGTGTTAGAAATGATAGACATAGCAATAAGATATGAAAAAGAATTTGAAGGAATTAAAATAGGTAACAAGGAAACAGAATTATCACTCTTTGCAGATATGAATGTATCTTTAGCAAACCCCAGAGAATTAACTAAAAAACTAGTTGAAATAATTAATAATTTTGTGGTTTCAGGATAATTGGCCAAAATACTTCCTAATAATTGCCTTGATTTCATTCTCATTGGTAGTGCATTAACTTTTAAATTTTTGATATTGGTAATTTGGTTCACTTCTTTCTCTTTAAAAATCAAATAAATTAATGGTGTATTTATTTTATTATTTTTTTCCTGTAAAACTAGTTTCTATTTTCAATTATTAGTTCAGTGTTTTACTTTTTCTTTCAGTTTTATTAATCTCTTTTTTGATTTTCAAGATTTCTATTTTGGTGTTTAACTGGGGATTTTAAATTTGTTCCTTTTATAGTTCTTTTTTTTAGTTTAACTTTCAATTCATTAATCTATTCTTTTTCTTTTTGTAGATCTAGGCATTTTGAGATAGACATTATCCACTAAGTACTGCTTTGGCTTTTCCAACAAATTTTGGTGTGTTGTCTCATTGTTGTCATTTTTTTTTTGCAGGGCAATTGGGGTTAAGTGACTTGCCTAAGGTCACACAGCTAGTAAGTGTGTCAAGTGCCTGAGGCTGGATTTGAACTCAGGTCCTTCTGACTCCAGGACCAATGCTCTAACCACCTGGCTGCCCCCTGTTGTTATTCTTTTTAATGAAATCATTGGTTGTTTCTATGATCTACTAATTCTTTATGATTTGATTATTTCGTTTAGTTTTTCTTTCAAAAGTTTTCTTATGTCTCATGGAGCCATTAGCTTCTACTTGCCTAATTCTATTTTTTAAGGAATAATTTTTTTTTTCTGTGAGCTTTTGTACTTCTTTTTCCATTTGGCCAACTCTGCTTTTTAAATAGTTATTTTCGCCAGTGAATTTTTGTGCCTCTTTTCCCATTTGGATG
Source organism: Trichosurus vulpecula (assembly GCF_011100635.1). Taxonomy (NCBI): domain Eukaryota; kingdom Metazoa; phylum Chordata; class Mammalia; order Diprotodontia; family Phalangeridae; genus Trichosurus; species Trichosurus vulpecula. The sequence goes on from NC_050579.1 coordinate 199,109,741, forward strand.
GTTCTATTTTTTTTAGGTACTATTTTCTTCAGCATCTTTTGGGCCTCTTTTACTAAGTTGTTAATCATTTTCTTCCCTCACTCTCATTTTTTTACCCAATTTTTCCTCTACCACTCATTTGATTTTGAAATTAAATTTTTTTGGCCCTTCCTAGAATTCTTGTGTGGCTTGTGTCCAATTGCATTTGTTTCTTTGAGGCTTTATTTGTAGTTGTTTTGACATCACTGTCTTCTTTGAGCTTGTTCTCTAATCTTCTCTGTCACTATAGTTGATTTTTGTTGTAAGCTTATTTTAATTTATTTATTTTTTGTTCCAGCTCATTACTTGACTTTGAAGTTAAGTTAAAATTTTTAAGTTTTTAAGTTAAAGACAAGGTCTATTTCTGGTGTGTGTGTGTGTGTGTGCGCGCGCGTGCAAAGGGGCCAAACTTCAGATACTTTTGCACTGTTGTTTTCAGAGCTAGTTCTGAGGATTTGGAATTGTTTGGTGCTTCCAAAGTGGTGTAATCCAGGGAGAGGTGTGGTCACTGTTCTCCTGGTCTTTGCTCTGGTTCTTACACAGGAAGGGCTCCATATCCCTTGGGACTGCAATTGATACTGCTCTTTAAAATCCTTGGTCTCTTAGGACTGGAAGTGATATTGTTCCTCAGATTCTGTGCTTTCTCATGACAGAAAGTGCTTTTCTCCATCCTTGAACTGTGACCTGGAAGTGGTTATAGGCAATGGAGTTGCCAAACAACATCCAGTCTTATGCCTAGTGCTAGCCCAGTTGTCTCTTGTAATATCTTTCTGTCCAGTTGCTTGCCTGATCCTCTTACAGTCTCTACCTTGGGAGTTCCTAAAGTTGTTGCTGCTGCTGTCATCACCACCAAGTCCCACTACTGGTATTTCATCCATCTGGGCTGGGGCCAGCCTCCACTCTTAATGCCACAGATCTCTCTTGACTTCCTCAATTGTCTTACAAAAGGTCAAGACCTTTTGTTGTCTCTGCTATTCCATAATTTTATGAGGCATTATTTTAACTTTGTTTTGAGTGGAATGTTGGGAGAACTTGGTTGCAGTGCTTCCTCTACTTTAATATCTTGGCTCCACTCTTGGAAGTCCCCAAGAATTAAAAAAAAAGGAAGAAGAAGAGAAAAAAATCAGCAATTCATATAAGAAAATCCTTTATGTTGTAACCAGTATTCTGCACCTAAAGATCTTCCCTTCCCACCTCTGCAAAGGAAAGAGATAAGATGTCTTCTTATCTTATCTTTTCTCATCTCAACTCATTATCTTATCTCATCTCATCTCATCTTATCTTTATCTATCTTAAAGTCACTTTAATCTTGTATAGTTTTCCAATATTCATTTTGTAGGTATTGATGTTTCCAATGACATTTTTGTAGTTATTGTGTATTTTCTTTTCCAGGTTTTGATTATTTCAGTTTTCAAAAATAGTTCAGATAAGTTTTTCATGTTTCTCTTTAAAAATCACATTTGTCAGGTTTTTTTGAAGCACAGTGATATTCCATTTTATACATGTACCATAATTTAAGCAGTCCTCTAAATAATGTACATCTATTTTGTTTCTAGTTTTTTTTAACACTACAAAAATGCTAATTTAAGTATTTTGGTATATATGGACCCTTCATTTTTGTCAACATTTTCTTTCAGGTATATATGTAGCAGTGTAATCTCTGGACAAAACAGTATGGGCAATGATGTGCTTTTAAAAGAACAATTCCAAAATCCTTTCCAGAATGGTAACAATAATTTACCATGCCACCAACAATACATTACCATACCTGTCTTTTCATAATAATGACAACATTTATTTTTCATATATTTTTTTCTCTTTATCAAATTTCTGCACATCAGTACAATCTCAGAGTTGCTTTGATGCAAATTTCTCTTAATAAAGTAAAGCACTTTGCACAATGCCTGGCACATAGTAGCCACTATATAACTGTTAGCCATCATCATAATCAATCATCGTCTTCATTATTATTATTAATTGTTATTATTATTAGTGATTTGGAGCATACTTTTACATGGCTATTAAGCATTTGCACTTCTTTTAAGCACTGCTTTCTCATATACTTTCTCATTATCTATTATGGAATAGCTTTTGATCTCATATATTTCTGTTAGTTTATGTATTTTGAAAACTAAACACATCAGAGATTTTTGATAAAAAGTTTTTAAAATCCCAATCAATTGCTTCTCTTCTTATCCTAGATGCATTAATTTTATTTGTGTAGAAGTTTTTTTTCAATTTCATGTAATCAAACAATATTTCATATTTTATAATGGTCTATATTTTGTTTCTAATGGTCAGTAGGTTATTTAAGAGTTTATTTTTTAATCATCATCAAAGTTGGAGGGGCATGCTATGAAGTATTTTGAAAGCCAAACAGAAAACTTTATATTTGATCTTGGAGATGATAGGAAACTACTAAAATTAATTGAGTAGGGGAACAGTGATATGATTAGACATACATGTTAGAACAATTAATAATTTGACAGGATTAATGGAGGATAGAGTGGAGTAAGGAGAGACTTAAGGCAGGCAGACCCACAGCAGACAATTGTAATAGTCCCGGTGGAAGGTCCTGAGGGCTTGCACTACAGTGCCAGTGTGACAGTGGAGAAGGGGAACTATAGAAGAGATGTTACAAAGGCATAATTGATAGTCTTGGACAACAGATTATTGACAAATGAATGAATTTCAAATAAGAATACCTGGATTCAAATTCCAATTCTTTCATTTATTACCTGTATGAATTCAGGTAATCACAACTTCTCTGAGAGCCAATTTCCTCATTTGTAAAATGAAAGACTAGATAGAATGACCATCAAGGACAATTATATATCCCCAAAATAACTCATATTTCTTTTTTTTCCTTTAAGTTTTGCTAGGTGTTTTACTTATGACAGTAGAGTGATGTAGGTAGTATAATTATTAGCCCTGTTTTTATAGAAGAAGAACCTACAGCTAAATGACATTAAATAAATTCTTCAGGATCTCCCAGACACTCTGTTAGAATCTGAACTTGAATGCACTGGTTTGTTGATTTCAAGGTCAAGTCCTCTTTCTACTATAGCACATGGCCTCTTTGATAGATAATGTGTAAGGCTCTATAATGAAGTCTAGATAATGAACTAGAAGCTTTGGTATTCTAGAGTACTTGGTTTAAACCTTTTTCTCATTCATTTAAAAACAGCAGCAGCAATATGAGAACATTCTTAGTACTTTATTACTTATTTTTCTTATTCAGGATCTGACAGCCATTTTATCCAATTCAACTAGTCATTCACTGCAAAAGAGAAAACTGTACGATCTGACCTACTTGCCAAGCAAATTTCTCAACAAATAGGGAGTTACATGTTATTATTTGAGGGAAACCAATAGGGTTTAGTGGTCTCAAATTATGTTTATAGGCTTCAACACACTGCTTGAAAGTCACTACAAAAGACTTTCCTTTGGGTTAACAAGTATCTTGTATGAATAAGTTGTTACCAATTATTCATATCTTAAGGTGAACTAATTTGGTTTTATCTTATACTTGTTAGTTGAGCCCTTAGCCTCTCTTTGGTAGGGTTTAGGGAGACATAAACTTTAGATAAGACATAGTCCCTGCCCATGGAATCCTACTTTTTTGTAGGGAGATATGGTAAATCCCCAGATAATTATAATACCAAATAATATGTGACAAGTGAAAGTGCTTTCCACTTTTGACTGTATCAAGGTACTGGAAGCAGGTAAGTGACTCAGTGGATACAGAGCCAGGCCTGGAGTTGGGAAGACCTGAGTTCAAATGCAGCCTCAGACACTTACTTGCTGGGTAACCCCAGGCAAGTCACTTAACCTCTGTTTGCCTTAATCCACTGGAGAAGGAAATGGCAAACCACTCTAGTACCTTTGCCAAGAAAACCCCATGGACAGCATTGGTGTGCTATGGTCCACAGGGTCACTAAAAGTCAGACACAACTGAATGACTCAACGAGAAAAAACAGTATCAAAACAGACCGTTTTTTGGAGAAGACAGTATTTCAGTTGGACTTTGGAACTGATTTGAGGAATTAAAGCTCAAGGAAGTTGGCTGACCTGCTCAAGGTTACACAAATAGCAACATCAGAGATGGGGTTTGAATCCAGATTATGTGGCTCCAGAGCTAGTGATCTTTCTACCTGTATCATATGTCTGCCTTTATGAAAGGAAGAATATTCCAGGGACAGAGGGCATCTCAATTTAATGTAGTCTTTCAATAACTGTCAGTTCACAGTAAAAAAAAACATTTTGGGAATGAGAATTTTGACTAGAGAAAGAATTGAGGAAGAATAATTTTAGAATGCAGGGTACTAATAGAAAGGGCAGTATAGGTAGGATTTCACTGTATGCCAATATCGACAAGGACACTCAAAGGAAATAGAGTAGGATACTGAAATCACACTTCACCCTGTTAGCCAGAGCTATTCCCTTAAATATCTTAACATAATAGCTAGTAATAATAGCTAATATTTATATAATACTTATTATGCAGCAGGCACTGTGCTAAGTGCTTTACAAATATTATCTCATCTGATCCTCACAATGACCCTGAGAGGCAGATGCTATCACCTCCATTTTACAGATGAGAAAACTGAGGCAAATAGAGGTCTAAATGACTAACCCAAGGTCACATACCTATTACATGTCTGAGTTTGGATTTGAACTCAGATCTTCCTCACTCCAGGTCTAGGATTCTATCCACCACACCATACTTCAAGACACTAGTTCCAGATGATATGTGTTTGACAGTATAAAGAATCCAGGTATTCCATTTATTTTGAACTAATGTTTATTAAGCTCCTTCTACATGCAAACCCTGTGTTAAGCCTAGAGAATAAAAATGAATAATATACATTCCTTGCCCTCACATAGCTTACACTCTCTTAGAAGGAGAGGCAGTGCAGTGGATAGACAGCTGGGTCTTGAGTCAGGAAGACTTGAGTTCAAGTGTGGCCTCAGATGCTGGCTATATGACCCTAGGCAAGTCATTTAACCCTGTTTGCCTCAGTTTCTTGATCTGTAAAATGAGCTGGAGAAGGAAATTGCAGAGCTGGACACTATTGAAAGAAAAATAACTCAACAACAATAGAGGGATAATATAGAGATGCAAGGAGCTACAACATAAGTCAGAGTGATAAGTGCAAAATCATGGTGTGAGTAAATTACATTTATGGATTATAGGATTAAGAATCACTTATACCAGACAGCACAATGCTTGGCAGGTACCATAGCTAAGTAAGAGCTTGTTAATTCACTGAACAATTGATTCAGGTTAGAAAGGCTTCCTAGAGATGCTGGCATCAGAGGTGAGCCTTAGAGGTAGAGCTGCAAGTGGAGAGAGAAGGGAGAGTTCATTCCAGGTGTAGGAGACAGCGTGAATACCCAATTTTATTTTGGGCATGATATTCCCCTCCCCTTTTTTCTCCCTTCCTTCAGTAGAAGGAAATCTGTTTGAGGACAAGTACTGTTTTGTTTTAGATTCTATATTCCCAAGGTCTAACATAGTGCTTGGTGAATGGTACATGACTGATAAATTTTTATTGAATTCAATTGAATTGAATTGAAAAGAATTTTGAGGGGATGATGAATGTTGCAGTTTGGTTGTAACATAAAGCATGTGCCGGGAAGTACTATGAGATGAGGCAGAAAAACATAGGTTGAAGACATATTGTAGAGGGTTCTGAATGCAAATTTCTATTCACTGAGCAATAATGAGTCACTGGAGATATTTTAGCAGGAAAAGATGTAATCAGAGCTGTGCAATAAGAAGATTGCTCAGGCAGTGAAGTGAAGGATGGATTGGAGTGGGGAGAGATTGGAGGATAATGAGTCTTGGAATCAGAGAGGAAAATGGGAAAGGGTTGAAGAATGGTGCAGAGATAATATTGACAGGAGTTGGAAACTGATGGGATGTTGGGTTGTGGCGAAAGGACAAAGATGGGGCGGGGGGAAGGGTAGCTTCAAAGATGACTAGACTGGGTGGCAGGGAGAATGATGATGAAGAGTAATAGGGAAATTAGGTGGGGCGGGCTTTTTGGGAATTTTTTTTTGTTGTTTTGGACACTAAACTCTGTGATCTAGCCAAACTGGCCTGTACTTCCCACCCCTCCCCCATACATTACACTCCATCTCCCTTCTCCATGCCCATGTATTGCCTGTTTCTCATGCCCGAAATATGTTTTTCTTTACTTCTGCCAATTCTTATTCCTCTCATCATCAAAACACAGCCCAAGCACCACATTCTATACGAAGCCTTTCTTGATCTGTGCAACTGCTAATTCCCTCTCTTCTTTCTCTCCCTAACTGCCCTATATTTAACTACTTTTATATTTGTATTTATTCTCTTTACATTTATTCTGTATATTCTTGTATATGTGCTTGTGTTCTCCCCAAGTAGAATCTAATCTCCCTTAGAATGGGGATTATTTCATTCTTATATTTGTATTCTTAATACCTAGCACCATGCCTGACACATAGCAGTTGATTAATGCTTAATTGACTGAAACATTGTTCTTGAGATGAAGACATCCAGGTGAAAATATTCAGCAGGAAATTAGAAACAAGAGATTGTAGCACAGGCAAGAAGCCCAGAGTAGATATAGAGAGTTTGGAGTCATTTGTGTAGAATTATATTCCAAGTGATTGTAGAAGGTGAGATCGCAAAGGAAGAACAAGCAGAAAGAGAAGAGGCTCGAGGACAAGGATCACAATAAGGGCTTTGGAAAAGGAAGAGGAAAGATTAAAAGAAATGGAGTGATCAGTTAAAGAGATAGGAGAGCCATAGGAACTTAGTTTAATGGAAATCAAGGGAGGAGAGTGTGTGTGTGTGTGTGTGTGTGTGTGTGTGTGTGTGTGTGTGTAGGGCATTTGGGGGCAGGGAAGGAAGGTAGAAGGAAAAAAGTACTTAGCCCCTACTATGTTTTAAATGCTTTACAAATATTATCTCATTTGATCTTCTCAACAACCCTGGGATGTAGGTATTATTATTAATCGCACTTTATGGTTGAGGAAACTGAGGGAGAGAGAGATTAAATTACTTTCCTAGGGTCATGCAGTTAACGAGTGTCTTTGGCCATATTTGAATTTAGGTCTTCCCAATTATAGGTCCAGTTATTTATCTACTGTGCCATCTACCTTCCTCCGGGGCAAAGGGTTATTTATCAAGAGTGTTTGATTATGAAGAGAGAGCAAGGGAAGTGAGGACTAAGAGAAGGCTATTGGAAGGATTTGGTTATAATGAAGCCATTTGTAATCTTGGAAAGAGTAGTTTCCTTGAAGTGGTATTGGACTAGGGGTGAGAAAGGCAGGTTGTAAAGGACTAAGGAGCAGGTTGTGAGGAGGCAGAGATAGTGAGTGTTGTTTATTTTATTCAATAAGTTTAGGAATGAAGGGATACAGAGGGAGAGGTTAATAGCTTGAGTAAGCATCATGGCTGAGGTAAGAGCTTTCTCTGTTTCTCTTTTTCTGTCACTGCGTGTTTGTCTCTCTGTATCCCTGTCTCTGTCTCTCTGTATCCCTGTTTCTGTCTCTCTCAGCTAGTAAAACCTGATTAGAGTAAGAGAATTAACTTCTAACACTAAACCTATGCTTATAGATAGAAAAATGGAGCTAAGGTCAACTAAAGTGGCCTCCGCATGTGGTTGTCTTTTACACACGGACACAGACACAGACACATAAATATACACATATAAACATGTATATATCCACTCATAGACACACATATACATATATACATATAATATACTAATTTTGTGTTCTTCTCTTAAGTTACCTATGAATGGACAATCTATCATAATTAGAAGAGGTGGCACTGGCAGATCACATGGTCTGATGCTGTTGTGTCATGACATTTTCTGACCTCATGTGGAAAGAACCAAAAGTGTTAGCAATGTATTTTGGGCAGGGGGAATTGATTTGCTCACAAAGCCCCCACTACATGGTGCAAAGTTCCCTTTGTCTACATTTAATCAATACTGTTTTCATTTTTGACCACTTACATTACTCTGCAATGTTCCTAAAACACAGATATTTACCATGGCAACTGCTGCAGCCTCACACTGCCAGGCAGACTGATGGACTAGATTATGTTTTCTTCCAGTGATGGAGATCCACCTTATCTGGACATTGAGTAGCTCTGTATCCAAACTATTTTTAAAAATTTAGGATACAGGAAATTCCAAATTTTGCAATTATTTACTACTCTGATTCACTATGATAGTTAACTAAAACAAGGAAGAAAATTATTATAGTGATATCATGCCTTTGTTGACATGTGAGTTCTTGTTTTTGCTCTGAGGCAAAGGAATTTAGGTGATCTGTTTTTGTTGGGATAGAAGTAAATGATCTTTTTTTTGTATTTTTTAAAGTTTCTTATGGCATCTAATTAAGGAAATTAAACTACCTGTGCAATTACCTGACTAATTTGATCAGTATACACATCTGCTTAAAGAATCTTTCTAATTGGAATTTAAAATATAGATTAATATTTGAGGTTCAGAAATTTTTAGATTAAAACTTCTGTCTGACTACATTGATTTTATTAACTAGATTATTGCCCGTAATCCTCTTATTGTATATAAGTGACTAAAGTATTTTTGGGATGACAACAACAACACTTTTTATTATTATTATGCAATGATATACTCCTTAAAGCCTAATACATCATCCATAACTGGTGAGGGAGGTGGATAAAGGAATGGAATACCTTTCAGAGTGAGGAATAATAAACAATTTTGTGCCATTAGATTACTACAATAGCTGTGAAGGCCAAGAGAAAAATCCAAAAAACTGACCTATTAGACTGGTGACAGCTCTGATCGGTTTGCAACTTCTTCCAGTATGACTCTACAATCCAATGAATCAAATAAAGATATCTAGTAGCTTATTCTACTCAGACCTGCCATGAAAATCAGCTTGACATGGAGGACAGTGGGGTGGGTAGCACTGTTTCATGTGCTAGTATCACAAGGAGCCAAGATACAGTGTATTGGATCAGAAATACCAATGTCCTGCCTGCCAGAAATATTGTAGATGGTGCTTAATATGAACACATCATGAATGCACGTGAAATGGACTGAAGATATGAATATTTCATTATACACCAGAACTATAGCATAACAAAATTGGAAATAGATAGTATCAGTTTTGAGCAAGGATTTCTATTACTTTTTGTTAAAGTTATCCTTAGCTCTGTTATATAACAACTTATTGCAGATCAATGCAGCAAATTCATAAGACATAACTTAGTTCCTAATACCAAATTATATCAAGTAAAGCCATGAATTGAAGAGTTACTTAAATTTGAAAAAAAAAGCTAAAAAACTTTAAAGTACTAAAGATTTAAACCATATTATATACTGTTGGTTTTGCCATGATAAGGACCAATGGCCAAAAGATAGGGATATTTTGGAATGTTTTAAGAAAAGGCATCATATACTAGTTGAAGTAGATGAAAGATGAAATGACTGAGGAAATACAATTCTGATCTTCTGAGCATATTGATTTATTAAGAAATGCATTTTAACTGCTTAACAAACCAGGGCTAGACCTCTTTAGCTTAGCTTTGGACCCAGAATACAGAGGGAGGCAGGCTTTTAAATATTAAAAATAATTATTCAAATAAGACAAATTAATTAAAAGAAAATAATATAGCATTAGGTATTCTGATTTCTAATTGGATGAAAGATTAGGGACTTTCCAAGTTGGGAGGGGAAGAGTAAACAGGTGCAATTTCCTGAAATCAGAAAAGGAAGGAACATGGAAACAGTAATTGATTAGTCAACACTTGGCCAGTTTCAGATAAGACACAGGTTGTTTGAGATATACAATTGTGAGAAAACTCTTCGCATCCTTCTTTTGATCTGACTGAATTTCTGGTCAGCATATCCTAGGTCCTTAGTTAAGGGTCTCTATGATCCAGTTTTGCAGCCACACAGTGCTAGGTTCAAACAATACAATAAGGTTTTCTCCCAATTTCCACAACTGACTAAAGTTTTCTCACCAAAGAGAATTTGTATCAGATCCATAACTGAATAGAAAGGAAACTGATCTAGCTCCAGAATTGTCACAAGATGGAGTCAATGTGGTTCATTCAATTCCCACAATTAACCATTTGCTGTCCCATTCCCCTCAGTTCTCTCAATTTTGTCACAGTATGACAGAAGCAATTTGGGAAAACCAGTGAAAATCTGCCTAAAGGCACTGAAATATTGTGTAATTATCTATTGCCACAGACAATAGAAAATTTGTCTTAGATGCTTCACAGTGGTGCATGAATTATTATCAAAAAACTTTACCAGTTTTTCCTGTGATCCATATTTCTCAATATAAGGAATTATATATTGGTTACTAAAAGATGAGAAAGTCCAATGACTCCTACAAATATAGACAAATTATGTTTTTATGATTTATAGAAAAACCTCAGAAGTTATATCAGTTAAGAAATTTATAAACACAAGAAAACTATATATGTTGAGGAGTAAAAACATGCCCAAAATCCGAAGTCATAAAAAATAACAATAATGGATTCAGTGGTTACTGAATAGGCTTTCAAAAATGTCATAATACTTACACCATCTTTAATGTTTGTCTTGAAGCCTTTGACTGAGTTCTGCACTCATGACTCATTCATGTACTGCAAATATATAAAACAGATATAGACTGTTGAAAATGCTGAAGTGTTTTATGTCCATGTAGAAAATTATTCTGTATTTAAAACTGTCCACCAACACTATGATGTCAAGAACTTTTCACTAAAAAGTGTCATCTTTTATGAAAATAATTTAACTACAATATGGTTTTGTCTCACCTCCAATGTATTATCATTACTCCTAAATTAGAGTACAGTTTTTAAGTCAAAGAAGGAGTCATCCTTCTGGAAAAGCATCTGAAAATGATGTTTTAATCATCTAAATTTTATTTATTATTTTTTAAACATTCTTTAAAATTTTTTTAGTTCCAAATTCTCTCCCTCCTTTCAATTCCTCCCCCACCCACTATAGAAGCAAGCAATATGCTATAAATTGTACATGTGAAATCAACAGTCAGTATTATCCATGTTGCAAAAAAACAGCACAAAAAGCAAGAAACACAAAGAAAGTAAAAAAGCATGCTTCCATCTGCACTCAATCTGGTTCATCAGTTTTCTCTTTGTAGGTGGATAGCATTTTTCATCATCCATCATTTGGAATTGTCTTGGATCATTTTCTTGATTAGAGTAACTAAGTCACAGCTGACTGTCATTCCAATATTGCTGTTACTGTGTACCAAGTTCTTCTTGTTTTGCTCACTTTGCATGAGTTCAGATTAATCTTCCCAGGATTTTCTGGGAAAATGGCACTAAACGAGTAAATTAATTCAGATAGAATTGTCATTTATTATATTGGTTAAACCTATCCATGAGCAATTAATATTTCTCCAATTTTTTGGATCTGTCTTTACGTGCATCAGGAGTATTTTGTGCTTATATTCATGTAGTCTCTGTGTTTGTCTTGGGAGATAGATGCCCAAGTATTTTGTATTGTCTGTAGTCATCTTAAATGGAATGTCTCTTTCTATCTCTTCCTGCTGTGTTTTGTTGGTAATATATAGAAATGCTGATAATTTATGTAGATTTATTTTATATCCTGTGACTTTACTGAAGTTGTTAATTATTTCAAGTAGTTTTCTAATCAATAATTCTTCAGGATTCTCTAAGTATACCATCATATCATCTGCAAAGAGTTACAATTTTGTTTCCTCATTGCCTCCTTTTATTTCTTCAATTTCTTCATTTTTAACTGTTATAGCTAGCATTTCTAGTAAAATACTAAATAGTGGATAATAGACATCCTTGCTTCGCTCCCAATCATGTTGTGAAGGTTTCTATTTTATCCTCATTACAGATAATGCTTGCTCTTGGTTTTAGATAGAGACAGCTTATCATTTTCAGAAAAGCTTCATTCTTTCCTATGCTTTCTGGAGTTTCTGACAAATGATTTGATGTACATTCATGACATCAAGTTATATTACTACTCAAAAAAGACATTAGACCCCTACTTTATCTCAGAGAAACTTTCTCCTATGATATCTAAGCATCATTTGGATTCAATATTTGTAAAAGTCTTATTATACAAGAAGAAAGAAGAGAGGCTGAAAGTTTTAAATTTGACTTTTTGAGGTCAAATTCAAAAAATCAATGAAGACAGTACTTAAAAATACCTCTTCTCCTGAGAAAGCAAACATAAAGTTTTCAAGGAAAAAGCTGAGACTGTGCATATCAAGATACTCATTGACATAAAAAAGTTAAGAAGAAAAACACATTTACAGTATTAACACCTATATATTATTCTTTATAATTTATGCTTTTGGCATGGTAAAATGGACAGCAAATCTGGAGGACATTAACAATAAAAGCAAAACAAAACACTCAGAATTTTCGTAGAGCATAACACTTATCCCAAGGCAATTACAGAAATATTAACAATTACTCATGAAAAAAATATGAAGAGGATTGAGAGAAGTTCTCAGAGCACTCTTTACATAGGCTGAAAATTTACAGAATACTTTTGTGACAGATATAACTTCATAAAGCAATAGTAAAGGTTAATAACTCATGTATATACCACTGGTTTTGTTAAATGAAACTGAAAGTGATTCATCTCAAGAGAGAATTGAAGAATTTATGACCCCAGAGTGGAATCAATAGGCAGTCTAACAGTGAAATTCATATGAACTCAACAATAAATGTGTTTAAAAAGAGGTATCCAAAAGTGGTTGTCATAAAAATATGTTTACCGAAACAGAGGGACTTTGAATAATAATTACAAATCAATTCTTTGCCACCAGATATTACAGAAAGGTAATTCTTAACTGGCCCAGACTACTTGATTGATATAGATTATTTCATGATGTGGTAAAAATTGGGCATCATATTGCTACAGGTTGCCTAAATTTTGGATCTACATGAAACCTATAAAGATACATCCAGGTAGATTGAATTATACACCTAAAACTCATTAGCCTTCATTAACCCATAGATCACAAATCCCTATTTTACAAATTCAGACCAGAAAATATTAATGACATTTAGACTAGTAAGCTATAATAAAGCAACAACATTGTCATAGATGAAACTGCTGCTACAATGTCCCATAAATAATATTAATATGTAAAATGATGAGAACAGTGTTTTTAATAGATATCTCTAGGCATGTACTAAAGGCAGTTAGTACTTACTCATGAGAGCCATTGTTCAATTTTGAGAGTGATTATTTATACTTCAGAACTTGACAGTTGCTACAAATCAAAGCTTGATTTTTTTGTTTTGTTTTGTTGACTGTCTAGACTTAAATTGATGGAGAAAATGTCAACAATTCTGATTAAACTTAAAAGTATGTAATTTGTGCATTTTCCCCAAAGAGATAACTGTTAAAGATTTATATGAATGCCCTTGGACGTTCCCATACCAAATACTTATAATCTCCAAGCTACATGGAAATGAAAAGCTTCTAAAAAATGAAGGCATAAAAAACCCAAATCATGTGGGAACAGAATAAGGTCCATTTCATTGTTATCATTTCTTCTGCCATTATAGTTATCTTTCAGAGAGACCACTGATGATGAGCTTGCATCTCAATGCAATTCAAATAAATACATTCAAATACTAAAAGGAAAAAGGAGTTACTTTAACCGACTTTAAAATAGTCCATGGAACATTAAACAGGAAAGAATAACAGGATAATTACTTGTCCCATGACTGTTTCTATTTGGATTTGATGAAAAGAAAAAACAAAGAAGATGAACAATGATAAAAGTTTACCCTAATACATTCAGTCAACTAAAATCAATAATTTTTCTCATTTACACAATAGTTCCCCAAATGCTAAGCTGAAAATACTGTAGCAAGGTAACGCTTTGCCCCAGGATTATTTCTACCTAAACTCGATCAAACATGGAAATACAAAAAGATATGAGACCTAAAACAGCAAGAGAGTTCTATAGCACTTTAAAGTTTGGAAAGTTTTTGTACATACATGATATGATCTCTTTTGAGTCTCACAACAACCAAGTGAGATTGTTATCACAGCAACTATTTACCCCATTTTAAAAATAAGAAAACTGAGGTTTTGAAGAACTAAGTAATTTTGCCATGCCAATCCAACTAGTAAATGTTTAAAGCAGGCTTGAACCTTAACCTTCTTGACTTCATTTTATACATTCTATGCACTATGTCATGATATGGGAAAAAAACATGAGTCAGAGCATATAGCAAACATCAGGTAGTTTTAAGTACACTATATTTGGAGTTGGAGTTTTAAAGTGTGCCTTGGTACTTCTTTGTTTCCACATGAATTTATTCTATAAGAAATCTCCCCTAGCTTCTTCCCATGTGACCCCAGATGCAATATTGAAACATTGCATCGGTCAACTATAAGGTCAAATATATTTCAAAGTTATTACTCTCAAGTGCTGTGGCCAAAGAAAAACACTTCCAAATGTGTGTCTGATCTGTCATGTGCTCTTCTTAACCCATGCTTTTGTGTAGAGAGTTTGTTTTTGGAGTGCCAAGGGATGCTTACCACTAGGGCTGAACTTGAAACTTTTATCCTTACATGGATTTTAATGTTCTCTTACCTTGCTAGTGCTTCAAAGGTAGCAAAAGTTCAGAGTTCAATATCAGAGGTGCTAATAATAATACCCCTTGGAGATCTTCTGTTTAACATTCATGTCTGAGTACTTATGGCATGGTCAGAATTGCCAGGTATATTTTCTGGGTGTATAATATTGCCGCTAACTGGGCTTTAAATTTCAGTGTCAATACAGTAAGAAATAGTTAATAAAGGTTTTAGTGACCAGCATCAGTGTTCTGATATTGGACTTTATGAAGGCATCAGGATTTGTGATGGGTTCCATCACACATCATTTATGATGGAGTCCATCACAAATCAGATTTTGCCACATTCACAGAATCCTTAGAGACATTCTTATCTTATGAAGCACGTACCATTCACATATAAAAACTTTGTTTCATTGGAATCCTAAGAATTTGGAACAAAGTTTTCTCCTTAGGCAGCAAATCATATGGTACTTCTATCTTCATGTGACCTCTCTTTCTTAAGGAAGTTTTTAACTGGGATGGTTAAACAGTATGGCATGAAGCATCTAATTAAGAAACTTAATAGTTAATCGGTGTTCAACTACTAGAAATCATAAATAATCAGCATTTTTCAAGGTTAGTGGTTGCAGGCAGAGATGTCAGTGAGATCTAGTGCTCTTGAGAAGACCCAGGACTGCAATAAAGTTTGATGAAGGATTGTGATTTGTTTGTTTCGCGCCTAAGAGGACCTAAGGAGACCCAGGATTAAAAGGAGCTCCATGATTGGTCAACAAATTGACCATGGAATTGTAGGCATGAACTTCTGAATTCTGTTGCATAGATAAAGTGAAGCTGGGAGGAAGGGAAGAGAAAAAAGGAAAAGGGAAGAATTGGGAATAAGATAATCTGCAAGAACAAGTGACAGATGTGGGAAGGAATTATTGAATGGTGAAGAGGGAGGAGGATGTGAGGGAAGAAGCAGGAAACAGCAGGGATAGAAGTGTTAGTCAGGGGCAGGAAAAACTGGAGGGAGGAAATGAGGTAATTTGACAACTTGTTAGTGGTAATCTGAAGAGCTAGAGGAATCTGCTGATCAAAAAAAGAACCCACCAAAATAAAATTTACATCTATAGAGTGCTTTAGAGTTTAAGGAATAATTTCTTCACAAAAGGAAAGAAGGAAGTTTAAGTATTAATATCACAATTTCTAGATAGGGAAATTGAGTCTCAGAGAAATTGTTAGCACAACATAGAGACAGCAGAACCTTACAGCAGCATTTAATCCATTCAATCCTTTGATGTCCTTTAGTACACAAAATATCTTTTCTAAGAGCCATAACCTCTTTGCAATTATCACAATCCCCGTTTTATAGATCAAGAAATTGAGTCTTAGAGAAGGTCTAATTTGTGTAAATTCACACATCTTGTAAATGGTAATGCCAGGATTTGACCCCAAGTCCAATACCCTTTCTGTAATGTCTTTTGATGTATTTTTTAAAGACTGAAAAATCTAAAAATAAGAACCACTTCTAGGTCCAGGGAGGTTGGGGTATTGTACCTATACCCTTTCTGCTAAGTTGATCTTCTTTTCTGGACCTATGCATTAGTGTAGATGGAATTTAGTTCTGGAAAAGACTGACTTGAAAAAGAAAATTTTGAACTTAAGTGTAAATAAGAAAAGAAAAAAGAAACTTAAATACTAAAGCTTAAATACAAAATAAGAAAAGAAAAAAAATTACCATGTGCACAGCAGAACATAAAGCAATAAATTTCCATTTCAAGAAAGCTTACATAATAAATACTATCAAGTGTGTTCAGAGCTGTCCATCTTGTCTTTGCTTCCCTGTAGGTTTTCTTTTGTTCTCTGCTATGCACTTTTTACATCGTTCTTTTTTCTCCCTTCCTTTCTCCCTCCCCAAGAAGGCTACCATCAAGCATGGATACACACACATTCGTATATACATAGATGTAGATGTATACACAGAAACCTATATGTACATAGTTATACACACATACATACATTTACATACATATGTATATACACATAGATCTAAATTCATACACGTATATACATCTATACATTCATTTGCACTTATGCAAGACTATACTATACTTATTTATTCTCTGGTTCTCTGAAGGTGAATAACATCTTTCTTCCTAAGTCCAAGTCTTTCCATATTTTTCTCAATCCACCAACTCATCCTTTCCTACACCATAGCAATAGTCCAAGATTATACTGTTTAGTTATTTTAAATAGTCTAAAATAATATTGACTAATGTAGCTGACATAGAGTAGAGTTTCCCTATTTTTCTCTTTTGATTAAATCTATTTTAGCTTTTGCTTTGTCTGAGATTATGATTACTAATCCTGCTTTTTTTCTTAATAAATTCTACTCCTGATCTTTATTTTATGTTTGTATGTATCTCTTATTTCCTATCCTTCCTGACTACTCTGCTTTACTTCTGCCCACTAACTTGCCCTCCTATTACTTAACCTACCCCCACTCCAAAGATTCTTCCCTTAACCCCTCCTGCCCACCATTTCCCCTTGCCATCTTGCTTCTATCTGAATTTAGAAGACTTTTATAGGCTTCCAAATATAAATATATATATATAATATGTATATATACACACACATATATACACATGTATATACATGCACATACATATATAGTATATATTGTTCCTTCTTTATCCCATTCCTATTAATCTAGACACACTTCTATACCTCCCATCCTATTCCCTCACTGTACCTTCCCTCATTCTGAATTTAGAAAACTTTTATACCCTTCTATACATATATGTATATGTATATGTGTGTATATATATATATGTATGTATGTATATATATATATGTATATATATATAGTTCCATTTTTAACCCGTTCCTGATGAGAGAAGGGGTACAGAACTACCAGCCCTCCTCCCCTATCTAACACCTCTGTGTCAGTTCTTCCTCTTGCACTTCATTTGTTTAAAACAATTACTATTTTTACCTTTTCCTAGATGGTATTACTTTTTACAATCACATCATATCAAACTCTACTCCAATTTTTCTTTCAAATTTCCTAATAACAAATTACAATTTTAAACATGTTTTAAATTTCCTCATATAAAAAGTAAAATCTATCCTTATTAGTCTTTGATGTGTACCTTATATTTCTCTTGGCTCTTGTATGTCAAATTTTCTATTAAGTTCAGGTCTTTTTGCAACAAAATCCTGAAAGTCTGGTAGTTCGTTGAATGTTCATATTTTTTTTCATTCACGATTATGCTTAACTTTGCTGTGTATGAAGACTAACTTCTAAAAGGAAGGAAAGGACTCCATCCCCCCCCCAATCTTTGCATTGTAATGTATCGTACCTCATTATTCTAGTGAATAATTGCTTAGGTTTAAGCATTGATCGATCTCTAATATCTCTCCAAAAGGGAAAAGAAAAAGATACTCAGTGTACAATATGAATCAGGTATGGGACTGATACTTATTTCCTACATGTAAAGGGAATGTTAAACACGAAACACCCACATACCCATGTTTGACAAAAATAAACTAAATAACAACCATCCTCTCAAAAAAGATTGGTAGTTAAAAAGTCATTTAAACATGAGGCAGTTTAGAGGAATGCTGATGAGGTATAGTTATATTTCATCTTGGCTATGCAATGTTTCCTCAAATTACATGTCTTCTAGTGGTATCCTGTCTGATTTAGAAACTCTCTATGGCATCAGTTAGCTAAGTCTGATATACCCTGAACTTATCAAACTCAAAAGGTCAACTCAAAAACTGGACATGCTCATCTCAATAATAATGTTTGGTCACCTACCCTAAAAAAGAAAGCACAAAGTAGAAAAGGTATATGTGTGTGTGTGTGTGTGTGTGTGTGTGTGTGTATATACACACACATACACATATAGGTATGCATGCATGTATATTACATATGTACATACATGTATTTTATATGTGTGTATATAAATGCATGTGTGTATATACATAGAGACAACATATGCATGCACACATACACAAACATACCTTTGGCAAACAGTTTTATTCTTTGTCTCTAGAATTCAAAACCAAAGCTTGGACTGAACTTGACCCAAAGAATTATTAAAATGTAACAAAAATATAACATATTTATATAATCATATTTTTTTGCAGAATAGATGAATATTTTAATCTTGTACATACTTTCAAATTTAATATGCATTTAAGCATTTCTTCACACTGATATGCATTTTCGCTGTCTCAAATGAATTTATATATTGGTGAATGAAATTAACAATGCATAAATATACACATATATAAGTAAATATATGTACATATAGATATATGTACAAATGTAAATAAATATATACATATATACATATACACACATACTCTATACATACTCCATGGGTATGTGCTTGTGCATGCTTTTCTTCTTTATGCTTTCTTTTTCCAAACATATTTGGTGTGTGTGTGTGTATCCTTTCCCAGGGAAAAATATCCACTTATATATGTATAAACATACACATATACACATAATATGTGCATACATTTCCATATGCATTGTTGTAGTCATTGTATATATGTTTCTCTGATTCTACTTACTTAACTTTGTCTCATTTCATATGATTTCCCAAGTCTCTGTAGTTATCATATTATTATTTCTCATGGAACAATCATGTTCCATTAATTTACCAAAATTCTTTAACTATTCTCCCTTCAAGAGGCATATATTTTCTTTCCACATATTTTTCTACTAGAAAAAGTACTATAATAAATATTTTAGTATATATGTTCTTTCCTCCATGGATTTGACTTCTTTGGGATCAAAGTCTAGTAGTGAGTTCTCTAAGTTTAAGTGTTATGGACATTTTAATAAAAAAAAATGAAATTGTTTCTAAGGGTATAATGTAGCATGGCTCCAATCTAAAACAGAAATCAACAGTGTTTTCCTTAGATGTGTAACAAATTTTGCTGGGGGTGGGGGGAAGAAAACTGAACTAATGTTCTTGTGTGATTTCTCCCAATGCTACTTCCAGTGCGGCAGGAATATATTTTGTAGACATCAAGGCTAGGGCAACGGGTAGAGGCAAGTTTCAGAAACTTTGAAATCAATGTGAAAAAACCAACCATGAGAACTAGCTAAGTCCATGTTGCATTACATCTTTAGTCATATGTGCTGCTGCTATTCACTCCCTAGTCAAACAAAACAAAACAAGACAAAACAAAGCCATGATTCAGAGTTGGAAAGGGTTTCTGAAGTCTTGTCCAATCTATTCTTGAACGGTTGTGTTGAGGTTCAGTCTCTGCCCACCTAGGGCCAAAAGCTGTTTCGGTTTCATGATGATTTGCGGCGGAACTGTCTCAAAGAATTCAGAGCCAGACCACCTCTAACCAAGTATAGGCATTTATTGAGATTGACGCTTCTTATGGAGCAGGCTAAGTTCCAAGAGGAACCAGCAGCTTCAGAGAAAGCAAGATGGATTTTTATAGGGTAAAGATGCAATTACATAATACAGGAATCTACATAGAATACAGGAATATGATTAATATTAAAAAGGCAGGAGGAATTTGTTAAGGGATTAGGTAATGGAGGAGGGATCCTACCCTCATTGGAAATGCGCAGGTGCTATCATAGAATAAGCCCCATCTACTGCTTGGTGGTTAAGCATTCTGGTCATGCTGCTGTCCAGTTGGCTAGCTATTGTGGTTCTGTTTGGTCAAGATAGGTGAGGTGACTGTGATTGCACACCTGTTTCCTGCAAAAGGGTTTCTGTTTCTGTGGGAACTAAGAGTTCAGGAGCACACCTGTTGTTCTAGTGAGCAGCAAGGTATAAGTTAGGACATTGGTGGTGGGGGGAGGCTGAGTGGCTAGATACAGTGGGGAATGAAATTGGAATATTGGGGCTGGGGGCAGCTCTATTAGGACTCCATCAGTAATTCTCTCTATGGCATTCTGCACAAGTGATTTTCCATTCTCTGAGATTGGGACCCTGACTCCTTAGGCCAGCACAAAGTTATTTGGTACTTGTTTGAAAATCATAGATTTGGAAGGACTCTAGGGGTCAACTAGTTCAACACTTATGTGAAGGATGATTTTCCCACTGCAACATTTCTGCCAAATAACTATTTACCTTCTAGCAGTGATGGCGATACCTAACTCGTGAAGTTGCCCATTCTATCTTTGGATTGTAAATGTTAGGGAGTTTCTTTATGACTGGTTCTCTTATCTAGGATTTCCTTTTGTTAGAACACCTTTCCCCAATACCATGTTGCACAGAATTCACACAAAAAAATCCTGATATGGATGGTGTTTCATGATTATAGGATAATAGATCTTTAAAAGACATTCAGTATAAGACTCTTGTTTTGCAGATAAGCAAACTGAGGCTTAGTGAATGTTCATAACTTGCCAAGGATCACAGAGGTAGTTAAGAAAGTGGCAGAACTTCAATTTGAGTGAAGGTTCCTATCATTCCAAATTTAGCACTCTTAGCAGGAATCATGCTCCCTTTCTGTTTTTGGTGGTGAGAGAAAAGCAGGAATGAATATCTGGGCCAAGAATTTATCAGCAACACACATGTGCAAGTCTATAAATCTCATTTGATCAATATGACAATGGGAAAACCACCCCATCTCAGTTATTCATTTACACAGTGAGAATAAAACATGTTGATGAACCTCAGAATGAATATTTATTAGACATATTTAGTACATGTTCATTCAGGCACCAGGAAGTACGGAGTTGGAGCAGTTTTCCCAGTGACTCCGGAGAAAAACACAAAGCAAAACAAGGAAAACCATCAGGTTTTGGTCACTTGCATAATTTAGCTTTGCCATCTGCATTGATAGAATTCATCAGATAAGTGCTTAACTAAGCTCCTCTACATGCCTTTTTCAGAAGCACAGCATTAAATCTCTGGATAAATGTTAAATGATGGGGGAAATGTTGTTTATTATGCAATCCCATAGCCTAGCAATGGAGTTGCTCATTAGGTGATTACAAGAAGAAAAGAATAGGCGAATTATCATCCACTTACTATAAGCTGGCATATACAATAGGATCAATTAGTGAGGCACTTAATTATGGGGAAATTTAGAATATCAGTGTTATCAGGAAATAACAAAATGCAAATTAACAGAAGCACCATGAGAGAAAAAAAAAAGACCATGATGAAGGTTCAATCAATCCGTCAATCTATTAAGACCTACTATGTGTCAACCATTGTTCTAGGCATTAGAGTTATACATAGAAAGAATGAAGCAATCTCTATCCTCAAAGATCTTTTTTTTGCACTTAATAATATTTTATTTTTTTCCAATTACATGTAAAGATAGTTTTTGAATTGAATTTTTGTAAATTTTGAGTTCCAAAGGTTTGTCTTTCCTTCCCTTCTTTCCCCTCCTCTCCAAGACAGCAAGCAATCTGATATAGGTTATACATGCACAATCATGTTAAACTTAGTTCCACATTAGTGATGTTGTGAAAGAAGAATCAGAACAAAAAGGAAAAACCGCAAGAAAGAAAAAAAACCAAAAAATTGAAAATAATATGTTTCGAACTGTATTCAGACTCCATAGTTCTTTGTCTGGGTGGAATAGCATGTTCTATCAGGAGTCTCAAAGATCTTATATTCTAGTGGTAAAGACAAGAAATACACAGAACAAACACACACATCTATATATAGTGTAAATACAAAAAGAATAACTGCAAACACTGCAAATGCATTGTAGTTGAGTGGGTAAGGGACACCAGCAGTTGTGTGGAATGAGGGAAGGCTTCATTTACAAAGTGGTACTTGGGTTACACATTGAAGAAAGAGGGATATGCTATCAGGAGAAGAAAAGGAGGGAGCGCCTTCCAGGTGAAAAGGATAGCTGGTACAAAGGCATGAATATAGAAGATGGATTCCATTAGTCATTAGTCTGTCACTAAGCATTTATTAAGCAACTGTTATATTCCAAGCATTGTGCTAAATTCTAAGGATTCAAAGAAAAGCAGAAGACTAGCCCTGTTCTCTGGGCTTAAGGCAAGTTTGGGTGGACCATAAGGTGCCTGAAGAGAGTAAAGTGGTTAAGAACAAAGGGAGAGATATAGGAAATAACTTCAGGGGATTGAAGGTATTCTAAGGATGTAAGTATTCTAAGGATGGGGGAAGTTTAGGCATATTTGAAGGCTGTGGGGAAGATAAAGAGTAGATAGGGAGTATTCCATAGTAAATAGGAACTGGGTAAAAATTAGAGATACAGACTGGAGATAATTTAGGGGGAAATCTTCGGGAGAGGATGGGAGAAGAGAACAATGGTGTAGATAGAATGATTGCCTTAGCAAAGAGAACGGCCACCTCATTACTAGATATTGAGTGGAAGGAGGAGAGAGTGGGGTATGATATCAAGTAATTTGAAATGAAAAGAAGACTGAGCTCACAGCAAATAACCTTTTTCTTCCTTCCTTCCTTCTTTCCTTCCTTCCTTCCTTCCTTCCTTCCTTCCTTCCTTCCTTCCTTCCTTCCCTTTCTGTGTGGGATGAAAGACCCTCACCAATTAAATTTATAATAAGGAGCCATCTCAGGGTGGGAACAGAAATATATTTTATTCAGTTCTCGAGAATAGGGCATCCTCTGCTAGAACAGATCTAGCAAGGGAGGCTCTTTACAAGGGTCAAGGCACCAATAATTATACCTAACACAAGAGAATTCCCGCCCACCTCTGACACTTCTCACCATTGGCTGGGAGGCAGGCTTACAATCTGATCATGAAAGCTAGACAAAGAACCGGGAAACTGAGGCACAGAAACTCCAATTCCCATTCCTTTAGTTAATGATTACAACTGAGGTGACATCTATAAATCTAAAGAAGAAGAATAGGATAAGGGGAGGGGGAGACCCTATCCGTTCTCTTACAGTACTTTTACAGTAAAGGAAAGCAGGTCACAGTGACCCTATTCTTACTGAGCAAATCTTTAAACCAGAACCAGAAGAAAGAACAAAAAGTTTCGGGGTAAACTTTCCCAGAGGCTGAGCCATCAGACTCTCACGGCCTCAGAATTTTTTTCACTTCCCAATTTCCGTATTTCTTGATTTTTAAACATTTCTTAGTATATATGTATATATATATGTATATATATATATATTTATACATATCTTCTCTGTGAAGTCTGCACATTTTCTTTACCTCACACACTTCCTCCCTCTCTCCCTTCCTTCCTTCCTTCCTTCCTTTCTTCCCTCCTTTCTTTTTTAGAAAAGTAAGAGGTTAGGATTTTCATTTCAGAGAGAGGGAAGAGGATACATATAGGAAGTTGGAGAAGGGAAGGGAACATTTGTAATATCTTCTGTGCAGAGTGAGATAGAGAATCAATTAGTGAGGAATAAAAGGATTTCTTTTCTTCAGCAAGTGCCAATTGAGTTGGAGAATATAATTCTGTAGCATACTCAATCAGCACAGTTGTCTGACTCCCTTCAACTCTGTTCCTCTGAGTACAAATAGGTGCAGAGTGTGTAGATGGTGGAAGTAATTCAGAATTGAAATTTGACAAATCAAAAGCATTAAAACTGGCATGATGAGCTTGAGAATAAAGGACAATGTGAAGTTGAATTAGTTAGGGTTGAATTGGTTAACTGAAGAAGCAGCATGAGAGAAAGAAAAAAGACCAGGATGAAGGTTCTACCAATCAGTCAATGTATTAAGACTTACTATGTATCAAGCATTGTTCTAGGCATTAGAGTTACACATTGAAAGAATGAAGATATCCCTATTCTCAAAGGTCTTTTTTTGCACTTAATAATATTTTATTTTTTTCCAATTACATGTAAAGATAGTTTTCAAATTCATTTTTGTAAGATTTTGAGTTCTAAAGTTTTGTCCTTCCCTCCCTTCCTTCCCCACTCTGCAAGACAGCAAGCAATCTGATGTAGGTTATACATGTACAATAATGTTAAACATATTTCCACATTAGTGATGTTGTGAAAGAAGAATCAGAACAAAAAGGAAAAACCATGAGAAAATAAAACAAAAAAAATTGAAAATACCATGTTTCAAATTGCATTCAGACTCCATAGTTCAGGAGGCTGAGGAGACAAAGGACTTGGGAAGTTAATCAGCTTATAGGAGTCTACACATGAATGTTGACGTCCCTTAGGAGTTTAGGGTAAGGGAAGGTTGGAAAATGATCTAGGGACAGCTATACAACAGCAACTTTGAAGTTTTCACCTGCAGACGGTAAAAAAAAAAATAATACAATGACTTTCAAAAGAGGAGAAATTGCTGAGCAATGATGGGTGTTTGGTCAGGATCCTATGATGCAAACTTCAGTAGCTTTCATTACCACCCTTTCCCCTTTAGATCTAGATGCTAAGATTCTGAGTTAGCTCCCCTCCCTCTCCCTTGAGATCCTTTGTCAACCTGGGATGTATAAGGAGGTAACCTGTGGGAAAGACCCAGGCAATTTGAATTAATTTTGAACCAAGCAGTTTTACCCAAAACCCAGCTATGGACCTTTTGGCAAGGAGTCTATAAGCACATCTCTATCAATTAAGCAGGAAGATTCAGAGAGCCCACAAAACTTCCTTGTGAGATTTAACTTGGGGGTCACTGAGTATATTTTTATTAAAGCAGTTATCTATCTGATCCTCAGGCTCTAAGTTTTCTTTTTCTAAATATGGAAACTCTCCAAAGATAGCAGCAAAGGCAGAATCTGAAAGAGGCAGTGGGGACTAAGGGACATCTCAATTCTCTTTGTAAGGGAATGTGTGTGAAGGTACAGCCTGTGTTGAGCAGTATGACGAGGGATTCAATCAGAGTAAGTAATGGAAAGTAATATGAGAAGAGGTCTAGAATGAAGAGAATTTTGTTTACTGTTAGAAACATACTTACATTGTCTAGGAAAAAGCAAGACTCATTGGGAAGGCAGGAACGTTTTAATTATAATTTACATTTATTCCCCCTGAATAAATGGGTACCTCCCCTGAACAGAGTGCAGGAGAAAGTACAAAGGACTCAGATGGATGCCAGTCCTTTAATAGACGCTCACCTCAAATCTCCTGCCAGGCTCTTCACTGGCCAGATACAACCTCCTGACTGTCTACATCATGCCCTCCTCAAATGGGTTGGTTAATCATGTGTACAAGCCTCTGACCTTTCACCTGATGGACCTAAGGCCTGGTTTCTGCTAAAGCTGGGGTGTGGGAGGGGGAAAGGTACACCTTCAATTCTGTGGAAACAAAACTCCTCCCCCCGTTTCTTACATTTGCTATGGAAATAACATTCATGAGGGTAGAGTGGAAGGAGCAGGCAGAGTTGGAGTGGGACATGTGTAGAGTAAGGTTGATGTAATGGCAAGCAAAATGGGACTTTTTACTGTTCTTTGGTGGGATCTTTTTGTGTCTTGGAATGTTTCTCAGCTCTAAGATAACAAGGGTCATTGAATTGTATATGATGTGATGCTGATGGCTGGAGCTTTCCCACACTGATTTCTCATGCTCTAAATGATGAGCCTCAAGTGCCCCAGGGCCTTGAGACAGGTATATAAGATCTTAAGTTGGAATTTGACTTTTGGGGGTAACTCACTGAAAGAATGTGCGTGATGAGACTCTGGGCAAGCTGTTGAACCTGCTCCCCGCACCTGGATTTGATAACCCAGATAGATATTGGTGCTTCTCTGATAACTATTAATTGTGATTTGAATCAGACAAGGTCTGTCTGCTGATGTTTGTAATTTCTGTTTATATTTGCCTTGAAGTTCAGGGGGCTGATCTCTTCTCCCTGAATTAAGTGAATGATATATGTATCTTTAATTAAACTAAGATTGCTAACCCCTTAAAGTTGCTTTCCTTAGAAAAGCAGATCAAAGAACCTGTGTTAATGGCTTTCTGTATGCTGGTTGTTGTTGGCCTTAAACAGCTACAGTAGCTGCTAGCAAGATTGTTGCTACAGTTGAGGAGGATACAGGTGAGAGAACTAGAGGTGAGGTCAGGAGATAATTTTCTCCTAGGTGACTGGAGATTGAGGATAGGGAGATCAACAGCTCATGAGAGTTTGTTTTCCATAGGGTTGTACTATTTCTTGCTATGAATAATAATAATGATAATAATAACTTTCAAAGTCTTGAAAGGGTCTCGTTACTGGAAAAAGGCCAGGCATGCAAAACTTTGCTAATAGTTGTTATTCTCCAAGCTATGTAGATGGGAATGGGGCACATGTAGTTGCAGCCAGGCACAAAAGATAAGAGAAAGGCAAATATTAGAAGCCAACAAAACATGGTTTAAAATGATTAAATATAATCCAATGATGAATTTTAATCACAGTGGTTAACAAGGAAACCAGATTTCTTCTTTAAGTGCAGAGTGTCCCATTCTCAGATCCCTGAAATTGAAAGAAAAACTCATCACTTTTCTGTATATCTCTTCTTTACAGTCAGCATCCTTCAGGGACAATGATTTTGTCTGTGTTTCTAGTATAGACTTCTTATTGGCTTACAGATGAAGCATGTCTTCCACAGAGCTCAGGGGTGAGTTTGGTTCACTACGACACATTTTCTTCTTTCAGAATTAAGCTTCCCTATGCAGAGAAGAGTGGTTGTAAGGCAGTACAAGCAAGAATATAAAACAGAAAGATCAGCATGATGGAAACTGCAACATTCCAAGTCATTTATCACTGAGGCATTCAACATATTTGAGAATCAAATTATGTTGTCATTTCCCTTAACATAGAGTTCAAAAGTAATGAAGGAAGAAGAAACTCAGCACACAGTCTCTTTTCCATAGGATCCTACTTGCTCTCTAAGCAAATATGCTTTTTTTTGCTGATCATTCTGATGTGATCCAGGGATCTCTTTGAAATCAGTGTAGAAACTCCACACAGGGCACACCCCATGAATTTAGGGGCAAGGTCAGAAAAATCATCCATTGAATTTGAAGATAAGAAGAAACAATATAAAATGAATGAGATTAACCAGCTATAGATGAAATGATGACTCCTAACTGATGCTTTGTAAAATGGTCTTTACAAAATGGTTGAAACAAAAGTATCCCTAAATTAAAAAAACAAAATTATCCAAAAATTTTTCATGTAGGTATCAATAAATGTAGCCAGTGGAAAATACACTTCAATCTAATCCATTTTAAGTGCTTAAGGTAATGTTATCGTGAGAAAAAGGTTAGCATCCTGCATGAAGTCAAGAGAAAGCAGTAACAAATTAGTCAGTCTCTATCCAGGCGTAACTACAATGCTACGTCCACTATCGTGGCTGTGTAAGGCCAACAACACCAGCACACAAGAGGGCTACTAGCACAGGTTCTTTGATCTGCTTTTCTAAGGAAAACAACTTTAAGGGGTTTACAATCTCACTTTAATCAAACAATCAAACATATATAGATAGATAGATAGATAGATAGATAGATAGATAGATAGATAGATATAGATATATCATTCACTTAGTTCAGGGGAAAAAATCAGCACCCTGAACTTCAGAGAAAACACAAACAGAAATTATGAGGAGAAATTTTATAAGTAGAACAAAATAATACAAATCAGCAGACAGGCTTCTGGGTGTCTGTCCAAGATGTTACACACCTAGTTACCAGAGAGAGAAGCACCAACATCTGGGTTTTTCAAAGCCGGGTGACTCCAATGGCTACCCAGAGTCTCTTCTGGTCAAATCACAGGACACTCTTCCAGTGAGTGAGTCCCAAGCAAAATTCTTACCTCAGAGTATACACACAGACACAGACACAGACACACACACACGTGTGTATGTATATGCATATGCATGTGTATATATATGCACACACATATATACATATATGTATACACACATATACATATATATGTATGTATGTATGTATGTATGTATACACACACACACACACTTTTTCAGGGCCTAAGGGCTTCACACCTCTTGAGATTTTCACACCCCTCAGGACCTAATTAGCAAAAGGGTGTGGGCCTTCCTACAAACAAAGGCAAGACTCACTCAGAGGCACTTGATTGCCTTAGTGCTGAGGAGCACTCCAAAAGAAAAAACAGTAAAAAGTCCCACAAGGCTTGCCCTTACACCAGGACTACTTAAGAGAGAGAAATCATATTGGAAGGTATGACTATTCTTTTGTGACAGAACCTGGAATAATTCTCTAGGTTCTATCACGATTAAATGGATAGATAGATGAAATATTTCATAAGGTTATATACAACATTTCTTTTATCAGTGCTCATTCAGAAACCTTCTAACATGTGGTACAATTAGTGTGGCAAATAGGGAAAAGTATGTTGTGGTGGAAAGACGTTAATTTAGGAGAGACCTGAGTTTGAATCCCATCTCAGACAAATATTAACTATGTGGCAAAGGAGAAATCTCCTAATCTCTCTAAACTTCAGTTTCCTCCTTGTTAAATTGGGGAGATCTGTAAAATCTACCTCACAGGGCTATTGGAAGAAATCAAATGGGATAATGTAAATAAGATTTTTGGAAACCCTGAAACATTATGTAAATTTAAGAAGAAATCTTCTATTATTAGAGGCAGCTACGCTATTAGAAAGAGCTGAGAATTCAGAATCAGAACTGGGCTCCTGTCTTGGCTTTGATACTTCCTAGTTGTATGCCAATGAACAAGCCACCTGATCTGTGTGAGTCTCACTTTCCTCATATGTAAAACTGGGATAATAATACTTGCATTATCACCTAACGGATTTGTGAGAGGGGAATTTTGTAAAACTTAGAGGATGATTGAAATATAAATTGTTACCATCAGTATTTCTACTGCAACCATTGCCTCTGATTCTCTCTAGTACTATGATACTGGGAAAGAGATAGCTCAGGTAACAGTCAGGAATATTCTGGTCACTAGAAAAAGAAAATCAGCATTCTAGTCTATAGATCAATCAAAGTCCCTTGTGATTTCAATTAGTATAAATCAATTTTCCAGAGCCTGCTCAGCCTAGATCATAGGATCATGCAGAAGAGAATGTTAGAGCTATGAGGGATTTGGGGGACCACTAGTCCAGTTGTCTCATTTGACATGTAGGGAAATAGAGAAGAGGTGTCTTTCTTATAGTAAAATGATAAAAATCAAATTTCTAAACTTTTAAAAGTTGTTGAACAGATTCTGAATACTTTTATTTTTTCCATTCTTTTTTTCCTTCCATTCCATTTTTTCCCTCTAAAGGAAACATTTGTGGATCACCCCAACTCTCAGTGCCCTCTCTTCCTAATTACCCTGTATTTAATTACTTTCTATTTATGTTGAATTTACTATGCATATGTATGCATATATCTGCATATATATGTAGATACATATATGTATTCTGTATTATATGTAATACAGAATGAATTATGCAAACGCATATCTTCCCTGATGGAATGGAAATTCCCTGTGAATAGACAGCTTAATTTTTTGTCTTTGTATTCCCAATATTCAGCACATACATAATAGGTATTCAGTAAATGCAACCGAGTGGTTGAAGTTTGCGTTATGAAAACTGTTAAAGAAAGTAATTAAGAAAGTGAAAGCACATTCAGAAAACATTGTCAAGTGAAAGGTACTTTGATAATAGAATTTTATACATCTATGTGTAAACAGTAATGACTCTGGAGGTGAAGAATATAGTGCCTTGATGAGTGTGGTTAACCTCAGAGTCCCTGGGATATTTGATCATCCTAGGTTTCTAGCTTAGTTCAAAGTTTCACTTTTCTTAGTTCTAGAAAAATTCACCATTTTCAACAGACTTGCACTCTGCACATTGGCATTTTTTGATTCTCATTAGTATCTGAGGTGGCTGGCATTTTACTTTTACAGGATGCATTAATAAAATGTGGCAAACAGCTGCCTCAGAATTTTTATTGATACCCATTTCCATCTTGATTGTTCTAAAAGATTCCTTTGAGCTCCAGAAGTGTTTTCCTTTTTTTTTCTTTCGGGTTTTGGGAAAATACAGAAAGAAAAGCTAGAGATTTAATTTCATTGACACAAGGCACTGATTATGGAAAAGCAGGGGAAAATGTATTTAATTCCACTTTGTCAAGGCTAACATCACTAATATTGATGTCTGTTCTTGACAAAGATTAAAAGTAGAACTCTTTGGTTCTATATATACTGGACACCAAAATAGAAGGGAAAGGTAAAATATTTATCGAATCATCTGGAGGTCTAGACTACATGATGCTAATTCTGAACTTCTGGAACCTCTGGAACTCTTTTGGGGCACTTTGTGCATTCTTCATTGGATTATAGTTTCTTGTGTTCATTCTTCCCACACCTACCCTATTTCAGCCCTTTATCATCTCTTCCATAGTTTATTTTAATAGTCTCCTAAGTTGTTTCCTTGCATCTAGTCTCTCTTGAGTCTTGTCTGTTCCATACAATGTTGCTATGGTTATCTTTGTAATTCAATCTTTTTACCAAATATTTGTTGACTGACTGATGGACCAAATTTCCTGTCCTAGAAGCCTCCCATGACTCCCCCATCCCGACCAAATAAAATCCCTAGTTCTTAATTTGGCTTTTCCCTTTATTTCTTTATTTCTTAATTCAAAGTTAGTATAGTGTTGTTGTTTAGTCATTCCTTCAGTCATGTCCAACTCTACGTGACCCCATGGGATTTCTTTGTCCATGGGGTTTCTGGGCAAAGATATTGGAGTAGCATTGACGTTTCCTTCTTTGGTATGTCCCTATTTTACAGATGAGGCAAAAAGGGGTTAAGTAACTTGCCCAGGGTCACACTGACTGGATTTGAACTCAGATCTTCCTAACTCTAGTCTCTAGCTACCACCTGCTATGGTACAGTCCAGGGGTGGGGAACTTGCAGCCTTAAGACCACAGGTGGCTCTCTAGGTCCTCAGACCCTTTGATTTAATCACAGTTCTGTGAAGTTTGGATTTAGTCAAAGGACCACACTTGAGGACCTAGAGGGCCACCTAGGGCCTTGAGGCTACAAGTTCCCCACCCCTGGCTATGGTCTGTCCTAAATCTATCTTTCCATCGTTATCTTTCCTTTGACTTTCTTGACAAGATCTATATTTTAGCCAAATTGAACCATTTGTTATTCCAGAAGGTCTCTTGTCTTCATCTCCTCTGAGCCCATGCATACACTGCCCTGGTATCTAGACTGGACTCTTCTGACCTTTACCCGACAAAAGTCTTACCACTCTTCAAGGTTCAGTTTAGGTGCTAAATACTTCCTAAAGACCATCTTGAACCTTGTCTTTCTCATCTCAACTCTACAAGCTCTTTGTACTTTTCTTAGTTAATCTACTAAACCTTTCATCCATGTATTCATGAAGTATCTAGCATTTACATTCTTTTTGAGACTATCCCTGTTATTTCATTGATAGATAATTTTTCCTTTACCAGATCTGTACTTGCTGTACAAGTTATAGTTTTAGAGAGTTATCAGGGGCACTGAAGAGTTAAATGACTTGGCCTAGATATTAACAGCCAGCGTGTTAGAAGTGGGACTTGAGCCCAGTTCTTCTTTACTTCAAGTCTGACTCTCTTTTCCCTATAGCAAACCAACTATCTTTATACATTTAATATGCTTTATTTGTCTTTATGGTTATTTGTGTACATGGCTTATCTCTAAAAATAGGCCGCAACTTTTTTTGCCCTCTGGGAAAGAATCTTAGGTATTATTTTTTTTCATCCTCAGTGCCTAGCATAGAGACTTTGACATATATGAATACTCCAGGATCTCAACAGAACAAAAAAAATTATAGCTTGTTAAAAAGCCATGCTCCTGCAGGGGCAAAAAAGACAAAGTTTGCTCTCTAAATGTTTGTGATGATGGAATACAAGTCATTCCTCTGGATGTTAAGTAAAACCATTTTTAAAGATTTGAGCCAGAAATCATCACCCTGCAGAGTTAGACTACTGCAATTTCAACATAGTTTGAATAGAATTCTGATTTGAAAACTAAAATATTATTTGATTTAGAGCTGGAAGGAATCTTTCAATCCTTCTCAATTTACAGACCAGAAAACTGACGCTCTAAGTCAGTGGTGTCAAACTCAAATAGAAATGGTGGTGATTAAATCATACATAAGTTTCCCTGCATATTGACTTAGAAATAACATGTTAACAGTATCTATATTTTTGTATTTTTATTTTTTTTTTGTTAAATATTTCCCAATTACATTTTAATCTGGTTTGGACCTCCAGGGGAAGTGTTGTGGGCCAAATTGGGCCCTGCCACTTGTTTGACACCTCCCAGGTAATCTGACCAAACTCACACAAATAATAATTGACCAAGGAGGATTTGAACTTGGATTTTCTGGCTGGTTTCTGGACTCAGTAGCTTTTCTACCATTACCAGAGTCTTGGTAGTATCTTTTTAAATACCTTAACAAGTATGAGTACTTCCATGAACTAAACTGAATGAGGATCTTAAGTGAGTGATGTTCCCTTCCTCCCCTTTAAAGGTATAAAAAAATTCAGTTTACTCCAGAGAATACAGGATAAAAGTCTAACTACCTCTGCCTTACTATAACACTGTTTATTCCAACATTACTTATTATATATATTTCATGAGACATATAATAAAATAGTAGCTGGAATGTAGATGGTAAGACATCTCCTAGTCTCAATGACCTATATTGTAGGGTACAAATTCTAGAGAGAATAAATTCAAAGGGAATGATGTAAGAGATAAAAATTATCATAAAGTCACTGCCAACAGAGATATCCATGGTAGGAAATACCTTACCATCTATATGTCAGCAGGGCTTTTACGGTATACTTCATGCAGTATATAGAATTACTAACATATACATAATGAACAATTATTCTAGAATATGAGAGGCAATATATTGTAATGGAGAGACAGATGACCTCAGAGACAAAAAGATCTGAATTCAAGTATGATCTCTGACACAAAATGGTTATTAGACCCTGGGTCACTTAACCTGTCAATGCTCAAGCAATTATATTAGATTGTAACTTGAAGAGAAGGTGTTTGGAGAGGAAGTTTCCTCATTTGGAAGTTTCCTATACTAATGAAATTACTGGCCCAGTTCCTAGCCCATCTATAATCTAGAACAGGGCTGTTCAATCTTAGGTCATCTTAGGGCTGCATTAAAATAAAATAATTATTTGAGGGCCACACCCAGAATAAAAAATACCGTACACTAATAGAAAGTGGGGGAATGCACATCATCAGTACTACAGGCAAAGGCGTGGAGCCGAAAGCAAACACAAAACAACAAAGTGACAACAAAACAGTATAAAGGTAGGTGCATATTGACTAGTCAGTCCTCATTGTACAGATGGAACGCATCCCACATATTGATTGAAAATTCTGTGCAATATGTTCTAT
This sequence comes from Trichosurus vulpecula, assembly GCF_011100635.1. Lineage (NCBI taxonomy): Eukaryota > Metazoa > Chordata > Mammalia > Diprotodontia > Phalangeridae > Trichosurus > Trichosurus vulpecula. The sequence continues at coordinate 199,143,633 of NC_050579.1, forward strand.
CCATAATACTGCCTAACAACACCAAAGAAAATTAACATCAAGGAGATTATTTAGTGATGGAATTAAAAAATCTAATACGCATTCCATGCAAATTATTATTTTATTTTTTTCACTGTGGAAAATTAAAACCTACGGTGGTGAAGGGGGGGGGCACATAAAATTGCACTGTGGGCCGCATGTGACCCATGGGCCATATTTTGGACAGCCCTGATCTAGAATATAATAGTATCTCACAATTCCATAGCTCTTTAGAGTTTATAGAATTCCTTCACCTCACAAAACGTTATTCTGCCCATAAAACAAACAAACAAACAAAAACAATGTGATTCAGAGATTTTCTCACTGGCTGACAACCAAGCAATGACACTGTGACAGAGCCAGGAAGCCAACCCATTCTATCTGACTGATTCAGTATTGTTTCCCTGCTCCATTTCTCTTGGCATTACAACATGCCAAGACAAAAAGAGAATAAGAAAATATAAAACAAATATGGAAAAGTTGAAATAAGCAGAGAGAGAAGAAGTTTAAAAGGATGATGTGGAGGATGAAGGTTGCTGCCTGAAGCAAAATTTTGTTGGCACTCACAGGCAATAAAAATCCAAATTCTATTTTACATAGGTGTCAATCATTTTAATTAGAAAATCAGGCAATTCTTTAATCCAGTATGGTGTTATCTTCTGCCTCTCCTCTAATCTCTGAAAAATAAAGAAAATCATCTGGCTAAAAGATTTCTTTTAAAACTTCAGAGAAGAGCTAACATAGTTATTGTGACTAATTTTAATTTTTTTTAGCATACCTATTTCATAAAATACATGAAACACCAAGTTTTTTTGCATTTCAAGTGGTTTTATATGGGGAATAATAAGTAGATATGTACCAATTCATGAAACATGATAATCTTTATATTTTAGAGATTATCCTGATATATTTAGAATAAAAATAGTTGTAATGATAGTGGTATGAATAACCATCTTTGATTTTTGGTGCTTACTAGATCAATTAACTGAATTCATAATTCTTTTTAAGTAACATTATTTGATGCATTCATAAGTGACTTTTTTTCTAAACCTTTTCCACAAGGTTCTTGCTTTCCTTCTAGCTGAGATCATTTTGTTTTTCTTTCACAAAGAAAAATATTGTGATATATATGACAAATATTTCAAGGATGAAATTTTAATTCATAATAGTCCTATACTATGATTTTTAAAACCAATGATTCAAGTCAAGATTTAAAGTCTTAAAACAAATTTAAATTTACATTGTGCATTTCATATCTTCTCTTAATATTATTAAAATATGGAAGACTGGTACACTTGGGTTTCTCAAAGTATAAGATTTTTTTTATTAATATGAAGTGAATAAAAAAGTACCCTTTGGGGAGCAGTTTCTGGAGCAAGGTAGAAATTATACTGAAGAAAATTCCCATGAGCACTTGTAATTATTGCAATAATTAAGAGTATTATATGAATTCAGCTACAAATATTCCATGAACATATTTAGCTATCATCCTGCCTACTTACAGGCACAATTCCATACAATGCATGGCAAGAAGCTGTCTTCAATTTAATATCTATATTTACTTCATTTTCATTTATAGGCAGTTCAGTAATGAAGCTTGAAGAGAACTGAAAACCATCCTCATGATGTTAAAATATTCCTATGACAACTTTATAATTGAATAGTTCAATTGAACACAAACAACAGGACTCATGATAGCTATTAATATTGCATGCTCCACAGGGATCAGCAGTTTACAATTCTTGAATGCCTAACAAGTATTCATAGTCCATTACCTTACTTATTTATGACCCCAATTCACACATTTTTATGTTTAATATTACAGTACCATGAGGGCCATGGACTGTGACCTTCCATTATTTTATTTCTACCAATTAATGGACAGCCACATAGATGAAGCATAAGCAATGCCAAGAATAGGAACAATGAAACAATTGGTGGTGCTGGTTCTGACAGTATGCAATCATGCTCTGTCCTCCTATCTTTTCCTTATCTTAATCTGTTTTGTATTTCTATCTTCAGTTCTACTCTCACATTCCTGTTCCTCATTCCTGAGTCACTTGGTGACAGTTATGAGTGTTAGTTCACCATGCTGTTTACAATTATACTCTCTATTTTGGACCACAGCACATATGAGCATTCCAAAGTAGGACCAAAATAATGTAACAAAAATTGTCCATTTTATCTTCTGTGATAGTCTCTACTCCTTGCTTGGTCACAAACTTTACCTCTCTCCAAAGATTAGAAGGCACATTCTTCCTTGCTCCTCTAATTTGTTTATAATGTGATTTTTTATATCTGTGATATATCCCCTTGGAGCTCCTGTTGGTATATTACATATGATTTTTGTCTAAACCTAATATCTAAACAGATGGCTTTCCAGTTTTCACAGTATTTTTTTTATTGAGTGTTGTTGTTGTTATGTCATTGCAGTTGTGCTCAACTTGTGACCCCATTTGAAGCTTTCTTGGCAAAGATACTGGAGCAGTTTGCCATTTTCTTCTCCAGTTAATTTTGCAGACGAGAAAACTGAGGTAAGCAGGGTTAAGTGATTTGCTAGGTTCACACAGCTAGTAAGGGTCTGAGGTTGGATTTGAACTCAAGAAGATGAGTCTTCCTGACTCCAGACCCAGTGCTCTATCCATTGTGACACCTAACTGCCCCTTTTTATTGAGTAGACTCTTTAGTCTATTAGTTGGGGTCTTTGAGTTTGAGAACACCAGATTACTGTGCTCCTTTGTTTCCGTAGACTGTGATCTCTTCTATGGATTATCTCCAATTTATCCTGTATATATCTTTTTAATACCTGGTTGTTTCTATGTTATCTCCCCATTAGACTGTGAGCTTGAGGAAGAGACTGCTTTTTGCCTTTCTTTGATCCCTTTATGTTTGATGTAATGACTGGCACATAGTAGTTTTGTAAATGCTTTTTTACTTGACTTGATTTGACATTAAGCCAGGCTATTATCCATGAGAATCAATGGCCATAAAATGGGTTTCCAAATAAAATTGGAATGGTAAAAATGTAAACTTTATATACTCTTAAGAGTTAGAATTGTATAAGGGATAGAGGGTTATATTTGAATTCAGGAAGACTTGGATTTAAATCATATCTCTGACATATACTAGTTTTGTTATGATGTCAACTGTGATGATGTGATAAGTCACTTAACTTCTCAGTACTCTTGACTAATCTGTAAGAATGTACTGATGATGAGTTGCTAATCTATAATTATGGCAGTAATTTTCACACTGTGGTCAAAAAGCACAAGATTCCTTACATGGGACGGCTGGTATTTGTATAAATGAAGTATGTTGGGATGGAAAATTTACCAGAACTTTTCCTTTACCTTGAATCCTGCCTTGTCTGGAAAATCATTTCTGTTTTAAACTGCTATTTCTTCTTCTTGTTCTCATACTTCTTGTTCTTGTCCCTGTTCTTCTTCTTCTTCTGGTTTTTTTTGTAAGTTCTTCTTCTTCTTCTTCCTCTTCTTCTTCTTCTTCTTCTTCTTCTTCTTCTTCTTCTTCTTCTTCTTCTTCTTCTTCTTCTTCTTCTTCTTCTTCTTCTTCTTCTTCTTCTTCCTCTTCCTGTTCTCCTTCTCCTCCTTTTTTGAAAGACTGGGACAATTTACTTTTTCTCCTGTGCAGTTTTTAGTTATGATTTCTTGAAATACAGCTCTGAAAAAAAAAAACAGGCTTTCAAAAAGGCCACTGTATTTCAAATGGAGCTACATGACTATGCCTTTGAACCCAAATCACTCAGGATTTCATTGAATGGCCAATAATAGCCTCCAGTCCAATCTTCTTAGCTCCTCGTTTAGTTTTGATGGCTTAGAATGAATCTAAATATCAATTTTTTTCTGTTCTGGCCAGGAACTCTGAGAGTCTTCCCCTTATTTTGTGATGGTAATTTAGTTAATCTTTTGTCTCAATTCTTACGTAGTCCTTAGTCATTGAAGGGGTACCTGAGTCCAGTCCTGGGAAAAATTTTAATTTAGAAAGACCAAGATTGCCCATTGTATCCTGGGCCATTACCAGTTGTCTTGCCACTGGATTTTGATGTTATGGAGGAGAGAGTGAGGTTGATGACTTTGTACAGCTTTGCCTCATTTAAATCCAATTATTACACAAATCAAGATATCACCCTTGTGATGTTATTGGTCCTCTTTGAGAATGAAGAATGAACAACAACAGCCTAGAAACAGCTTGGTGCTTTGGACCTGGTGTTAGAAACAACTAAATTGAAATCTGTCCTTATACATTTACTAGCTGTATGACCCTTGGCAAATAACCTTTTGTCTGCCTCATTTTCCTCAACTGTAAAATGGGGTTAATAGTAGCACCTATTATTGTGAGGTTGTTGCAAGGATCAAATGAAATATTTTAAAACACTTAGCACAATTTAAAACATTTAGTAAATGTTTTTTTTCCTTTCTTATATGACAGGGAGATGAGTTGTTCATTCAAACAAAGGAATAACTTGAAAAATCCAATCTTATCTCCCTCCTCCCCCACCACCACTCAAGAGAGTTGTCTATAAAAAATATCCAGGGTTCCGATTTATTCTGTCTCCACCAAAACCAAAATGTGACATGTAATAATATTAATAGCCAAAGAATCTACAGAGCTCAAAGATGTGCAAAGCATTTTCCTTGTAAAAGTGTTGTAATCAGATGGAAAGAGAGTTCTTGGAGCAGAAGTGATGACACTTTACTATGCTTTAACAAGGCTGGGATTCTTTCCCAGAAGCTATAGGTTAAAAAGTTAATTGGAAAATGACTTTTTATTCTTACCCCTGTCTTCCAAATTTGGGCAGATAGACAAACTTTATTCTATTTGCCAAATGGTACAAGAAACATGTGTTACAGGGGGTGGAGCCAAGATGGTGGCTGGAAAACAGCAACTTGCTTAAGTTCTCTCCCAAATGCCTCCAAACACCTGTAAAAAATGACTCTGAACAAATACTAGAGCTACAGAACCCACAAAATAACCTAGGGAAACAAGCCTCCAGCCCAAGAAGGCCTGGATGGTTGTTGGGAAGAGTCTATCGCACCCATGCTAGGAGTGGAGAGCAGCGCAGAAGTAGGTGGCACTAGGACTCACCAGGCAGGGAGTGGTGCGGAGCAGGCCTTAGGGCACTGAATCACAGAGCTGTGGCAGTTACCATACTTCTCAACCCACAAATGCCAAAGAACATGGAGCAGGTCAGTGGGAAAACTGCTGAATCCTGATGAGAGAAGTGAATTGTCTGGCCCCAGCCCCAGGGGTGGTGGAGGTGGCGCAGCAGCAGCAGCAGGAAGCTCCTGTAGCCACTTGGAGGGCTCCAGTGGCAGCTGCCTCTGGCCCCAGGCCCACTCAGTGGGAGAAATCAAGCAGAGAATCAGAGTGGAGTGCAGGAATTGCTTTGCTGGCACAGAGGCAAGGTTCTCTTGCTTTGCCCTGCTTGGGTCTGGGTCACAGTCCTGGTGGTGGTTCTTGGGGGAGGAGGAGGGCTGCTGTGGCAGAGCTTGCAGTGACTGTGCAGTAGAAGTAGCTCTGAAAACAGCAGCACAAGGCCCCTAAAGCTTGGGACAAGTTCTATAGGCAATTATACCCTGACAAAACGCTCAAGGATCAAGTAGTTGGCTGGGAAGTTAATATCTGAAAAAAAATACCCCTGATTGCAAATGTACAAAACAAATGGCTAAATAAAAATTGAAAGACTTCTTTTAAAAAGCCTTGTGTGGTAGATAGTGTAAGTCTTTTAACATCTTTAGATGTCAAAAAATCTTGTGGTTTTTATCCACAATGTGAAAATTATTGCCACAACGTAGATTAGCAACTCATCATTGACACATTCTTACAGTTTTGTCTAGAACACAGAGAGGTTAAGTGATTTGACCGTAGTAACACAAGTAGTGTACGTCAGAGGTGTGATTTAAATCTAGGTCTTCCTGAATTCAAGACCATCTTTTTATTCCCTGTGCCATTCTAACCTTCTATAGTGTATATTGTTTACGTTTTTACTATTTCCATTTTCTTAGAAACGTGCAACTTTATGGCCATTCATTCTTATGGATCATAGCCTGGCTTAATGTCAAATCAAGTCATCTAAAGATATTTGACCAAGGCTACAAGCTTGTTCAGTGGCATAGATTAAACTTGAAACCTGGTTTTCTGAATCCAAATCAAATGTCATATCATTATATTCTAGGAAAATGCACAATAAACAATAATTTTTATGTATGCAATTAAAATAAAAGCTTAAAGAAGTCCATATTTTAAAAAAAATTGCTTTAATGTGCACTTTATTCAAAGTGTTATATTTGAACTGCTGTATTCTGATTTACATTGAAGTCTTGCAATTAATTGGTAGGGATGCAGAGAATATAAAGGTTATGAGAGGATGAGTAAAAGGGCAAAAGAATAGAGCAACACATGTCAGCTAAAAACTCTTATAACTTAAGGTTAATGTTTATCAATCAATTTAGTCTATCATATTCTGTGAACTTTTGAATACAAACCAGAGATACAGTATGCATAATGGGGATCAGGAGATGCAAGGGGTAATAAACTCTCAATTACCTCTATTTATTTTTTCTGTGACATTGAACTGAAATCCAAACACGCAAAATTAAATTGATATAAACCCTTCTTGATTTTAATAATTAAAATGCATTTCAACCTGATCTATGATCTTGTCAGTATGGAATGGTCCTTGGTGGAAAACTTCCATGGCCAAAACACATTGGCACTCGTTCTGAATTTTTTGTCTTAGAGATTGCCTGTAAAAAAAGGATTACTAGACATAAAATCTTGCCTTCCAGCAAACAGTATATTAAGTTTGTGCTTCTTTAAATTCCCCTAAATATTTATAGGTTAAAAAAGCCACATACCAAAAGATTGTATGAAAGGATCCAGGATATAATAAAATTGGATTGAAGTAGTCTACTCCTTTGAAGATGTGGGAACTCCATGAGTGATACATTGCATACATTTTCAGACTATTTTGATTGTACTGATTATATTTGTTGATATTTTTCTATTTCTATTTGTTTTTTCCTCTTTTCCCATTCAAAATATTATTTGTTTATTGGATGGCTTATGGAAGAAGTTGAGAGGGATACTGAGAGGAATTTTGGTGATGTTAAAACAAAAATTTTCAACTAAATGCATTAAACTAGTTTGGGATAATGAAGAATCAGTAAAGTACAAATTATCTTTGGGTAGATACTTATCAAAAAATTTTAATAGAAATCCCCATAATGTAGCTTTATTTCTACCTCTTATTGAAAAATTGCAGTAAAAATCAGGTAACAAATTCCTCCTTTCTGTGAGAGCATATTTGTTGAGGTGGGACTTCCTTTCAAGTATAGGTCAGACTAAGTGAATTCTGAGGTCCCTTCTGGATCTAAAATGCCATAACTCAGCAATTCCATATTTCAGGCACTTTAGTAGACTGTAAGTTCAATATGAATATCATATAGCAACCAAATTAAGTGAATTGATCTTGATCTTGACTTGAGCTAGAGAGTGGGCGGGCAGAGAAACAGAGAGATACGTTGAGAGAGAGAGGAGAGAAGAGAGGAGAGAGAGAGAGAAAGAGAGAGAGAGAGGAGAGAGAGAGAGAGAGAGAGAGAGAGAGAGAGAGAGAGAATCCATAATGGTTAACTATACCAGAAACTCCATTGTATTCTATTTGGTCTGGAGTATTTTCTTAAGTTCTGGGCAGTTTAGGAAGGATAACAACAAGTGGGAGAGCATCCATAGAAGGGCATTCAGGATAGGGAAAGTGTTTGACTTCATGGCATATTAGGATGAAGTGAAGAATCTGGCATTGTTTAGAATGAAGAAGAGAAGACTCAATGAGGATAATTAGCATTTTTCACCATTTGAAGGATTTTCTTATGAAATAGAGATATGACTTATTCTGCTCTGCTCTAGAAGGATATAGCAAGAATAATATATACAAGTTGCAGAGAGAAAGGTCTGATGGCAGGAAAATTATCCTAATAATCATATTTGACCCTAGATGATCTCAGGAAGGCAGGGATTATCCTTCATTGGATGTCTAAAAAGAATGGTTGGATGACCACTTGTTGAGAATGTTGTACTGGGGATTTTTTTATCATGGGTTGGACTAGATGGCTACTGAGGTCCCTTCCAATTATTGACTCAGTAAATGCTAGAGAAAAAGAAAACTCAAATTTCAGTGAGACATTTTGAGAATATTTCTAATGTGATTATTTTGGATAAAATGGAGAGATGTGGGCTAGACAGTGGTACAATTAGTGAAATTTGCAACAGGTTGAACCCCATAATCAGTCACTAATGGACTAATTTCAAAATTGAGGAAAACTGCTTATAGAGTTTCTCTTAGATCTTTCCTTCATGCTTTATGGTTAATATTTCTACCAACTGACAGACATTTCTAAATTTGAGCTTCCATTTCCCCCTTTTTGCACTGGTATAGGCCATCCATCATGTCTAAAATGCTCTATCTCTATCTCTACTTTTTAAAATCCTTCGCTTCCATCAATGATTAATTACAATTTTACATCTTTAATGAAACTTTTTTGATCCTTACAGTGGGAAGTATTTTCTTATACTTTAAATTATACTCTATATCTTCTTTGCCTCCATCATAATCTACTCTGCTTTATCTGTTTCCATATCATATCTCTTCCCTTTCTTCCCACTCCTACTGGATCACTATACTCTTCTAGAGGAAAAATAAAATATAGAGTGAGTTGTTAACTTTGTGTCACCAGTGCTTGATGCTGTCCTCTTTCCTGTTCCTAGTACAAGGCACTCAGTCTCCTGACCTTGAGCATTTTCACTGGCTGTCCACCATGCCTGGAAATCTCACCTTCCTCATCTCCATTTCCTGCTTTCCTTGCTTTCATTCAAGTTCTGGACAAAATTCCATTTTCTACAAGAAGATTTTCCTGATTCCTTTAAAAGCTACTCCTTTCCCTCTGCTAATTATCTTCAACTTATCCTGTATATATCTTATTTGTATATAATATTTTTGTCATCTCTTCCATTAGATTGGGAGCTCTTTGAGACCAAGGACTGTCATTTGCCTTTCTGATGCATAATAAATGCTCATTGATCTCATTTGGATAAAGATATAGATGCCATTTTTATAAAATTTCCAGCGACACAAATGGAAGAGGAATAATCAATATACTGAATGACAGAATCAGTGTCTAAAATTATCTCCAAAGGGTAGATATTCTAACATCTGAATCTAATGAAGTGAAATGTAATAGTGTTAAGTGGGGAAGTATAATCGAGACAAGTGTAAAGTCCTACACTTGGGTTAAAAAGTCAATTATTCAAATATAAGATGGTAGAGGCATGACTAATCAAGTTTTCTTGTGAAAAAGAATCTTAGGTTTTATTAGATTGCAAAAAGAAATCTGCAAAAATTTAATAGAAGCTTAGGCTGCATAAAGAACAAGAGAAATGATAATTCTGGTGAACTGTACCCTGATGATACTCTATCTACAGTATTTAATTCAATTCTGGGGACCAGATTTTATGAAAGACTGAAAAAGTAGTATATATTCGAGGAAGGCAACCAGGGTAGAGTAGGACTCAAAACCATACCGTTGCTTGAAGGAATTGGGGATATTTATCTGTAGAGGAGAATGCTTAATGTTACAGGGAGACAAAGCAGTTATTTTCAAATATTTGAGGGGCTGTCTATTGGAAGATGATCAGACTTGTTCAGATTGCATGGTGAGACAGAAATGGAAGCAACGGATAAAAATTTCAGGGAGGCAGAAGCATGCTTGGTAGTTCATAAAGATGCCTTTCAATTAGAGCTATCCAAAATTGAATAGGCAACCTCAAGAAAGCAGTAAGTTCTGGCTCCCACATGAAAGCCTCATCGCTGTCTTCTGAATGTGCACCACATTTTTAGAGTGTTTCATAAAATCTAATTTCTGAAACTGAATGAAGTATGACCAGGGTGCAGTTCAATGGGATTATCTTGACCCTTGTTCTTTTTTAAAAATTATTTTATTTTAATTCATGGAATAAAAGAATCATTTCCCAACAAGCACATCTAAAGGTGCTTGTACAGGAAACCACAAATCCACCATGCACAACTTACGTTCCCTTCAAAATACAACAAAGTTATCATGTAAATTTCTTCTTTCTTTTTTCTTTCCTTCTCCCACCTCCCCCCCCAACTCTAGAAATGGCTACAATTAGACACAATTGTGTGTGTGTGTATGTATACGTAATACACACACACACATATATATACATACATGTATATATGTACATGCACATATATATTACACATAGGTGTGTATGTAAATTATTCTATACATATTTCTATTTAACAGTCCTTTCTCTGGACACAGATAGCATCTTTTTTCATATGTCCTTTATAGCTGATTTGGGTATTTATAATAGTCAAATAACTTATTTGGCCAAAGTTGTTCTTAAACAATATTGCTGTTACTGTATCCATATTCTCTTGATTCTGCTCATTTTGTTCTTCATAATTTTATGCAAGTCTTTCCATGTTTTTCTAAGACAATGAGCTCATTATTTCTTATAGCACACATAATTCCATCACAATAATAAACCACAACTTGTTCAACCATTCCCCAATTGATGGGCATCCCTGAAATTTCCAGTTCTTTGCCATCACAGAGAGGGCTGCTATAAACATTTTAGAACATATGGGTTCTTTTCCTTTTTCTCTAATTGTGTTTGGAAATAGACCTAACAGTGTTATAGCTGTTTATACAGCCTATGCTTCCATTAGACTTTTGAAGATTTTATTTTATTTTTTACAGACTTATAAAAACTACAGATTTTTTTCCACCATGAAAGTTTCATTGGTTGTGCTTCAATTATCATATACTTGTGCAATTCACTTTTTGAACCCAAATGTAGGACTTTATGCTTATTTCTACTATATTTCCTTGTATAATCTCTATTACATTTAATTTTATTAAATTCAGTTCTTATTAACCAAATGGATGATTATTTATCAAGGATATGTCAGAAGAGATTTCTGTTCATGAATTAGATTAAAGGTGTCAAAGTCATGGGGACAGGACCAGATTAATAAAATAAACAAAAATAAAATACATTATAATGTTAATTTGTAATTTTCTAAGTCAATATGTGGATTGTAGGGATCAGTTTCTATTTAGTTTCATAACACTGGGCTAGATTACCTTTGAGAATTGGGGACTAATAAAAATAGGTCAGTGAACTAGATCATATATGATTTGCAGTATTTGTACGTTGATCAATGTACTAAGCCTGTGGTATGTGTCATTTCTTCATAAATTATAATAGCCTAGGGGCTAGGAAAGCAATGGTTTTAACCCGAATACTTTCTAGACAATACACTGGAGATACTAAATGCTAATAGCTTTACATGGCATTTCATCATTCTTTGACTGCATTTATAGGTGTACAGTTTGCATACTTGTGTAGGTAGGTATACAGGTTACAGCTAATGATTCAGTCATTCCTTTTCTGTGAAATCTCTGGTTCAAGGAGATTTTTTTTTCAGATTTCCATCTGACAAAGCAAAGCTTGGATACCTTACTTCAGTTCTACTCAATATAAGGCTCTCTTAAGGGCACATGGTAAATGGGAATGATCTCATCATTTTGGGATACAAACATTGTCAGAGAGTCAGCAACTTCTTTGGCTCTAGCTTCATGCCTTCCTTTTTGTAATTATGATCTTTCTCCTTTTATCATATATTTAATGGAAACAGGAAAGTTGCTTACCGCTAGCCATATACCATCTCTTGAAGATTCTTATTTGCTGAGGCCAACTAGAGCATTCCATTTTTTATTAAATTTTAGGTTTTTCTCATGTAGGCAATATTTCAAATCTTCATTCATCATTGATATTCACTAGACTTTCTTCAGGTTTCAGATAAATAGTTTTAATTGCATGGTTCCCAAATTAAATATTACTGATCCAACAAAATCTTGAATACATGGAAATGGTTACTTCTTACGGGCAAAATTTTGATTTATAAATATCAGCATTGCAACTTCTTTTAAAACCATATTTTCTAAGGGAAAAGGACCCACATGTACAAAATTATTTATAAAAGCTCTTTTTGTGGTAGCAAAGAATTGGAAATTGAGGGGATGCCCTTCAGTTGGGGAATGGTTGAACTAGCTGTGGTATATGAATGTAATGGAATGCTATTGTTCTATAAGAAATGATGAGTAGGCTGATTTCAGAAAAACCTGGAAAGACTTACATGAACTGATGCTGAGTGAAATGAGCAGAAAAAGGAGAACATTATACACCAGAAGAGCAACATTGCATGATGATCACCTTTGATAGACTTAGCTCTACTCAACAATGCGATGATCTAAGACAATTCCGAAAGACTCATGATGGAAAAGCTATCCACATACAGAAAAAGAACTATGGAGTCTGAATGCAGATAAAAACATACTATTTCCTCTCTTTTTCTTTTTTTTCTTGTGTTTTTCCCTTTTGTTCTGATTTTCTTTCACAATATGACTAATGTGGAAATATGTTTAATATGATTGTACATGTACAGCCTGTATCAGATTGCATGCCATCTTAGGGAGGGGAGAAGGAAGGGAAGGGGGAAAATTTAGGACTTAAAATCCTATAAAAGTGAATGTTGAAAACAAAAATAAATAAGATGAAAAATCTATTTTCTTCATTGGTATTTTATGTTTAGTGTATTGTTCATTGAAATTCTGACAATATTTGGTGTCCCAATTTTGCATATTAGTACTACCTTATTTAAACTTGACATAAGATTTGGGGATGAACCTGCAACTAGTTGCTTCCATTAATTTTGTTCTGTTTGTTTTTACAGAATCCTAATTTTTCTGGATCATTTAAATTTTAAATTTTCTCTTTTTGGAGAGGATAACCTTTCTGCTTAATATGCTGCTCTCAGTGAAATTACTGATACACAGTCAATTTTATGAAATAAATTTTTGTTAAGAATGTTAAATTCTGTAGGACTTTAAGACAATTATTTTGGAACTTTACTGATATTGGTCCGTTAGAAAGTGCTTTTGATAATTGACCCTTAATGGACATTTGTATAACTATATTAGCATGAAAAATATTTTTTAAGCTTGTTGGTGAGTTTATAAAATGGAAACAAAATTAGAAAGATTGAAACCTAAGTCAAGAGATAGCAATTGTATTCACAAGCATATATTCTCCCCGAGAGCTCCTTAATTTCAGGAAGTATGCAAAAGGGATATTGTTAATATAGTGCTATTGAAGTGTTGAAACTGAATCCAAGGCTGTCAATTTCACTCTGCCAGTCATTTCTTTCAATAAAACTGCATGAGATTACTCAGAAAGGTGCTTTTGTTCTTTGATATTTACTTTTGAAGTATTTTCAATGCTCTATTTCCCATGGGCAGAAACTGTAAACACGATATTGGCAATTATGTGGGGAAAAAGTGGAACATTATGTTTGCCCACTGGGTAAACCTGACCAGCTCAAAATTTGGTAGAAGAAAGATGCAAAGGGTTACTACTGTTATTCATTCTGATGCCTTTTTAATCAACTCTCTCTTCCGTATGTTTTATGTACACTAATTTTAATTGCTTGTATTGCCTTCTATTGGGGAAGACTACTTGTACACCATTAAGCATATAAATGTATAGAAAATAAATACAAGGTATTTCAGGTGAGGGAGAGAGAGGTACTAGCATGGAGTGAGGGTTAAAATTATGAAAGAACTGGGTTTGCATTCTGCTTCAGACGTTTGCTAGCTGGTTGACCTTAGATAAGTCATTTAACCCCTGAACCTCAAGTCGATCATCAATATAATGGTAATATTAAAAATACCTTGCACTATATAATATCTTGATGCTTGCAACGGACTTCCCATACATTATCTCATTTGATCTTCACAGCAACTCTATGAGAGAAATGTCCTTGTCATTGTTCCCATTTAATGTATGACGAAACCAAGGCACAGATATTTCAAGTGACTTACTCAAAGTCACTAAGTTTCTGAGACAGACATCAAATCCATGTCTTTCTGATTTGGGATATAGTGCTCTGTTCATTAAATCATATTTTGTTTTTATCTATAGTACCTGACTCACAAATTTTTTGTGAAGAACAGATAAGCATAGAAATACTCATTAGGATTTAAAATACTATTGAGAATTAGAAGGGACTTCAGTGGCTAATTAATAGACAAAAGTCTATTTAATTAGACAAGAGTCTAATTAATAGACAAAAGGAATCCATACCACAACAAATCAGAAAAGTGGACACTTTCGAAGAAGGGAACCTACTGTCTCTTAAGGCAGGTCATTCTAGTTTGGACAGTTCTAATTAGGAACCTCTAATTAAGAAGATTTTTTTATGTCTTTCTGACATCTAATTTAACTGTGTCCCTTTGCAACCTCCATTCATCGTTCAAGGTTCTATCTTCTGGAGCCAAAGAGAACAAATTTCGTGAAGAAAGCTCTTGCATTCCTCTCGAGTCTTTTTTTTCTCCTGGCTAACCATACCTAGTTCCTTCAATGGCTCCACAAATGCTTTGTGAATATAATAGTCTTTTTGGCAAAGGTTGGACTGGCTGCCTTGCAAAAGGCCCAAAGTCTCTAAAGACCCTGAGAATTATATTTCTTCTCAGCCTAGGAAGCCAGAAAGCCAATGTGGACTCAGGATTAGAAGGCAAAGTTTTCACCCCTGCATTGGGAGTTTTCAAGTATCCCTCAAGAGGGGAGAGAAAACACAGTGAGGAAGGAGGTTTCAAGGGTTACCACCTCTACTACCCTGCCTTGTACTAGACATGGAGCAGCTGTGCTCCAGGAAACATTAGCAGTTCCCCTCCTCAAATTCACATAAAAGATAAAGCGACAAACTGCAAGATATAAGATTCAGGAGCTTGTATAAAACACAGCTTGGGTGGCTGGAGCACCAAAAGACAAAACAAACAAAACAGAATATGAGAGGAATTGGTAGCTTTTACTTCTATATCCCCCCTAATCCAGAAGGATGTGACTAGCACCTTTTTCTAAGGGCATCCTTTTATTTGGTTGAAACTACAGACCACAGTGACTGAACTAACTTCATTTCTTCTTGAAAAAACTGTAGTTGACCTTGTCCTTTCCCTTTTATTATATCCTTTTACTCAAGGCATGAGGGGGGATAACATTTTTAATTCAGTGCTGGCATCCCAAATCTGTATTTCCATTGTTAGATGCTCAATACCCTTCTTCATTTTGGTTGTGCTAACCTGAATGATCTCCAGCTTCTCAATGGCTTTTTCAAACTGTAGTACCTAAAACTAAATCCCTGCTCCAGATGAGATCTGACAAGTTCAAAATAGAGCAGGACTATCACCTCTTTGTTCTGGGAAGCTAGGCCCTCTAAATGGCATAAACTTTTTTGGCTGCCACATCGCACTAGGTGATTACAAAATGGGGAGATGTGAGGATCAATAAGGAGCTAATAAGAATTTCTTTGGGAATAAGCATATAGAGGAATATAGAGAGCAGAAATCAAGTGGGGTGCCCTGTTTCTTAGATGCTGGCAAGGTGGAGCAAAGTTGACTTATCTATCACTAATGTTAATGATTTTATAATAAGAGCATTTTCTTTCTGGGAAGACTCACAGGAAGCAATGTGCAAATTATGTAGGATTTTCATGCCAGGGAAGGCATTTCCATTTTTTGTTGTGTAGCTCTTCAGTGGTTAGGGAAACACATTTTTATTGACTGCTGAGTTAATGGATGCTTTTTGTAGTTTGTGTGTGTATATGTGCCCAGAGCTGTGCGTAACAAAAATCTTCTCAACTTTAAAAATAAGTATTTTAAAAGAATAAATAACATTTCTGAAAGCTTCTTAAGGTCTTATGTCTTTATATTAGCCCTTTCATCTATTTATTGCTCCAAGATTTGGAACATTCTGCAGTGAACATCAGACTACATGTCAGACTACACTTGATACAAATAAGCAGAATATGAAATCACTAGATATTTGCTTTTAGGATTTTTTCAACACCCAATTGAACGTATATATATATATATATATATATATATATATATATATATATATATATATATATATATAGCTTATCTAAGTGAGTTGCATGCTCAGTTTGAGCTGCCCTTATCCTGGTCCTTGCCAAATCTGACTCCAATTTGTAATTCCCATTGTATTTTTTTAAAATATCACATTTGATGTACCAATGTCAAAACAGATATGTTACTGTTCAATCATTTCAGTCATATTCAACTCTTTGTGATTCCATTTGGGGTTTTCTTGGCAACAATACTGGAGTGGTTTTCCCATTCATTTTTACATGAGGAAACTGAAGCAAACTGTGTTAAGTGACTTGCCCTGGGTCACATAGCTAGTAAATGTTTGAAGTCAGATTTGAACTCAGGAAGGTGAGTCTTCCTGACTTCGGACCCAGCCCTCTATCCACTGCATTACTTAGCTGTCGCCAAAACAGAGATATAGGTAGAGGACAATTGGCCATTGTACTCAGGGTGGAGTAAGTTTTTCAACTTATGATGAAGCTCTCTTTTTCTCAAAGGAGCATTATATAGAACAGATTTGATTTTCATCAGCAAAGACAGATTTCCATAAAAGTCACATTGCGAACTACATATTAGTCAAGTGTCATAAGAAAACAATGAGTTTCTTTGTGGAATCACATATTTGACTGGGGAATGGGGAAGAAAGGCAGCACATTACAGCAAATTTTTAACACCTTTTTTCAAGCCCTTCCAAAATCTCCTCAACCTCCCCTCCATTGTTGTGTCCTTTCCCACAAACTACCTTATGTTCCTTTTGTATGTATTTTATAGATACTTATTGAGGTACATATTGTCTCCTCTTATGAAACACAAACTCTTTGAGGCAGGGACAGTTTTACTTTTTTTTTCTGTATCTATCATCACCAAGCACGGTGCCAGGTATATAGAAAACTCGTAATAAATATTTATTGATACAAACTAACATTAAAAAAGAAACACTTCTGCACAATATATTATTTTCATTTGTAACTTTCACATTCGATGACTAATGAGATACTCCTTTAAGTAGGAGAAAGGAGGAAAATCCTCAGCTTTTGCTTTATATTGCTAATTTATCCCAAATATCTGATATGATTCAATATGTGAGTGGTGAAGTGCTGGAAAGTACCACACAAAACCAGTGTAATTTTGAGCTTTTCCTTAACTTGGCTATCCTGGAAAGCTGCTGTTATTGATACTGAATATGAAATTCCAACAAAAGCATGGAAGCCTGTGCTTGAACTGCATATGAAGAGCTGGCCATAGAGAAATTAAGTGACTTTTCTTGAACTGCATTCGATAATGGGAAACAAGTATGTTCCTTCCCATTGAAACCAGGGCATTTCCCATTATATCAGATAGCCTAAGTATGAAAGTAGCTTGTCTCAGTGCTCAGTTATTCTAGAGCATTTTCCCAGATGTAATAAAGTGATTCTTTTTGTCTCCCTCCATTTTTATCTAATCAATATGTCACCATCACACAAAGCAATTTTCTCAGGAAGAGTTTGAGAGAAAATTTTTGTAGTCACATGTTTTTTTTTCAGAGATTCTGGCTTTCATAAGGGTGGCAGAAGAGAACATTGCTTTATTCCTCCATTTCTTAAATCCTCCACTCATAAATTGAAGAGGACTTCATTAGTCACATTTCTTCTTCAGAAATCCATGCGTTCAGAAGATTTCAGATGAAAATATTGGTTTACTTACATATTTCTCAAGCCATCTCACAAATCCTACAGGATCCAGGGAATTTATCTCTAGGGCCTCATAAAGAAAAATAAATCCTCTCAGAGAATCGTTATACAAGTTGTTGAATTTCTAGGTAATAAAATGTCAAGAAGTATGATTTTCTTGTAGTAAAATAACACCTGCTTTGGTTTTTTTTTCCTGAGTGTTTCCATCTCCTAGAAATGTTCAGAAAATGGATAGCTCCTTAAAGGTACTTATCTCCTCAACTGTCTGCGTTTCCATTATCCATCTTGAAGAACAGTTGTTTTTGCATTTTGTGTATCATCAAAATATAAATGATTCTTTTTTTATTCAAAGGCATTTTATTCTGATTCAGAAATTACAGTAGCTGAAATTGGAAATGCAAGTTGCTAGGTTGAGACTTAATGTATAGAGGTCAATAGGACACATTCTTACTCAGTTTACCAATACTTCTGAAATGTTGCAGTCTATAATAATATTTATTACTTTACACATGATTTATTAGGTACTCTTATAAGCCCTAATCCTTAAGGAGAAGGAACAAAAGGAAGACCCATTTATGCCTACTATGTATCAGGCACTATGCTAAGTGCTTTACATGTAAGATCTCATTTGAGCCTTTCAATAACCCTGGAAAATAGGCGCTATTATTAGGCCTATTTGATAGTTGAGGAAATGGTGGCAGAGATGAGTTAAGTGACTTGCCCAGGGTCACATAGCTAGTAAGTGTCTGAGGCCAGATTTGAATTCAGGTCTTCTTGACTCCAGGCCCAGTGCTCTAGTCACAGGACCACTGAGCTGCCTCTGGCAGCTTTACTGCTTTACTTCTGGATTATGGAGGTCATGTAAAGAAGATGAACACTTACTCTATCTTAATACATCCACATCAAAACAACTATTTGTACTTCTGAAACAGGCCACTCTTATAGAAAAGGTCCAGAAAATCTTTTTAGCAAGAAAAAGAAGAAACAGTAGGAGTTTTTGAAGCCTTTATTAAAGAGCCATTTTTCTCATATTCAACCTTTTTAATACTACCATCATGGATTGCTATTTTATGGACAGGGTTGCATTTTCTTTTGTTGTAGCCTATCTCTTCCTGTTTCATGCTTGTCTTGCAAACATTGAAGTTGCACAAATGATCATAATAGAGCAGCCACTTAAGGACCAGAAGATTTTAGTTTGAAAGTGTGTGTGTGTGTGTGTGTGTGTGTGTGTGTGTGTGTATAAGGGGTGTAAGGAGAATCGTTGTGGTGATTTCAATTATGTTTTGTCAGACTTTGGACTGGCTATTACAGCTCTTACAGAGTTGTTAGTATATACCTTTTTAATACTGTTTTGATCCTATATAAAATTTAGATCCAGAAGTATGATTTGGACCATCCCATCTTTCAAGGGGAATAAACCTCAACATTTACATAGCACTTAGTATGCATCAGGCAATAATTTTTATTCTATTTAATTCTCATAAGAACCCTGGGAGGTAGGTGTAATATCAATTAAGTTGGGTGCTAAGCCCCAGGCCCAAACCCCTATCTATTAGGTGCTAAGCCTATGTGGGTGTGAAGCCCCCAGGGTCCTAAAGGGAGTTGCTAAGACCAGAGCCAATAGTAAGAGTCTAAGTTCTGGTCACTCAGATGACCTTTGATGATGGCTAAAGAGTGCATAAAAAGAGAGAACAGAGCTATTTGCTTAGGGCTCTCACGCTTGGTGGTGTGCTGATGTGGAGACTCTGGGCAGCTGTAGGGAAGAGCCCTCAGCTTGCAAACCCGGATGTTTGGACTTTGTTAAACTCTCGTAATTATGCATTGAGATTTGAATCAGACAAGGTCTGTCTGTCGATGTTTGTAATTTGTTTGTATTTGCTCTGAAGCTCAGGGTGCTGGCTTTTTCCCCTGAACTAAGTGAATGATATTTGTATGCTTGATTAAAGTAAGATTGCTAACACCTCAAAGTTGCTTTCCTTAGTAAAGCAGATCAAAAGAACCTGGGCCTGGAGCATTCTGTGTGCTGGTTGTTGTTGGTTTTACACTGCCACAGTAGCTGCTAGCAAGATTGTTGCAACAGTAGGTGCTATGATTATCCCCATTTTATAGATTAGGAAACTGAGACTTACTTATGTTCACATGACCAATAAGTGTCTAAGATTAGATTTGAACTCAGGGCTTCTTGACTGCAAGCCCTACACTGTCCACTATGCCACTTAGCTGCCCAGGGTAGGAGGAGAGCTATCATTGCATTGAAAGCCTAGCATGAGAGGTGTCAATGGGATCCAGGACCACTGTGGCTAGAAGGTCTCTTCTACACTATCTTATCTCTAAAATATTTCTCAGAGTAAAATTATATCTATCTACCACATCAAATATCTGGTTTAGTACAAAAGACACTTTGACAGATGGCTCTTGGGAAAGGCAACATTTAGCTTAATATATCTAGCAGAGCCCCTACAACCAAATGCACGTGACACAAAGTTGCATCATGGTTCTTTAATAAATATCTTTATCAGAGTAAGAAGTAATAGAAATTTGGGAAATTACACAAATGAGGGTACATAATAGAATGAAACAGAATTGAGTTCTTGGGTTTGGGAGGAAGATAAAAATACCTCGACTGAACTAAGGTGAGAATGATATCACCTGAAAGAGTCCTTAGCATTCTCCGGTGTTCCAAGTGCTGGACATCGGAGACATGATTAGAGGCCAGCTTACCCACTTATTCTTGGTTCCAGGGATCTCTACACTCTACCACACAAAAGTTCACACTTGCTTCTCTCAATCATGTCTCTTGAAATCTTGCTCCTTAGAAGTACCATCTTTACTCTTGTCTGTACAAGGTGTTTAACTTTCTCATTCTCTTAGGTATTCAGGTAAACTGCCTAACCCACCTGGACAGGAATCAGTAACATAGTATCAAAGCCCAATTCCCTCTCATTTCCAGTTTGCACCACACTTGTAACCAGCAAAGAGACAGATGATTATTACATGAGGTTTTAAAAAAGAGGGCACCATAAAATGTAAAAATGGTACCAAAATTCCTTGCTCTGATTTATTTGTCCTGACAATTCAATGTAATGCTAAAATTAACAATTTAAACTTTAGTGTGAAATTCAAAAATGTATCTTAAAATGATCTATTTTACAAAAAAGAACATCATTCTCAGGGCCTTTGATGAGTGGCCTGTTTTTTACATAAAAGGTGTTAAAATAGAGTTAAGCTCTACATTAAAGTTTTTGTCCAATGTGTTTTATTCCTTGAGATACATTGTTGCAAAAAGCCTCTTTTTCAGTTTTATTGGAATGTGTATTATTGGGCAATGATATCAGATTGTTTTGATATTTTTCTAACTTCTGGGTATCAACTATCAAATGGTGTTTTAAATACTTTCTAGAAAAGAATCTATGAATATTTGTGGCATATTGCGGGCCTGTGGGGAGCTTAGGAATGAGATGAGCAATCACAGTGTAAACTGTTTTCCTATAATAGCTGCTGAATAGTATTGAGACTAGCTAGGAGGAAAGGCATGGGACGTCACTCTGACCATCAATGGCCACTCAAGCTTCATGGAATTGTATTGTGAGTGGCAGCATGGATGACAATAGGAACCCAAATTTAGAGGGCTTTTTCAGCTCTGTACAGTTCAAAGGTTTAAATCACAACATTTGTTATGAAAAGGCCTGTGAGTAGTAACAGTGCTGCTACTTTCTTTCTCAAGACAGGAGATATAAAATTAGCAAGAACAGCTCATTTAAAGGATGTGAATAGATGGTTCCTAGACTGGAGCAGGAAGAGATACTACCTAGACCTAGACATTACCAATAACATTCCTATGTATTGATTGGACCATAGACACGTATGCAAGTATTTCTTCTCTACCCATTATTCTAAGTCTCCATTTATAAATCAGTGTGAGTCCACTAATTCTACAATATATCTTTATGTCAAATGGTTCATATAGATGGGAGCTCCATGAAGGAAAATTGCCCAGGGCACCACTTTCTCTCTGGGTGGCCATGTTCAGGAACGGTTCCAACACATTAGACAGATCCTTGTGAGGATGCAGGGGGAGATGTAAACAAGTCATTCAGAATGAGAAAGTGTGAATGTGATTGTCATCATTGGAGGGATTAAATATATCAATGAGATCGTAGATCTATCATCATATGAAAGCATTATTTAGTAGATCATCGTATTTGGAATTGGAAGTTATCTTAGTGAGCACTTACTGATAATTTAGAACTACAGGATCATAGATTCATAGGTAAATCTGGTAAATAACTTAGAAGTGACAAAGTCAAATGCTTTCTTTTTACAGGTGAAGAAAGTGCTGACCAAACAGGTCAAATGCCTTGTCTAAGGCCACACATGTGGCAACTAATGGAGGCAGGATGACATGTGGTTGTCTGTTTCTAAATCCAGGGCAGCTAGCAGTGGATAGAGCACTATTCTGTAACTCAAGAAGACCTGAGGTTAAATTCTACCTCAGACAATTGATAGCTGGGTGACCCTGGACAAATCGCTTGCCCTTTATAAGCCTCACTTTTCCCACCTATAAAACAAGGCTAATAATACCACTTACCTCCCAAAGTTACTGGAAGGATTAAATGAGATAATATCTACAAAGCACCCTTCTTTCTTTTCTTCCTCCTCCTCTTCTTCCTTCTCCTTCCTTCTTTTTCCTGCTATATCACATAAACATTATTATTACTAAAACATTTTGAAGACATTATAAACTAGTGGCTTCAGGACGATGGTTTCTTTGGGCTACCATAACTCTAGAACCATTTAATAATTGAGAGAAAAACAGGATCTTAATGAATATTTATGCATATAATGTGTGCATATGAATATATATGTATATGTACATTGTGTGTATACGTATGTATATTTTTATGTATATGTGTGTATGTACCTGCAAGACTGTGGAGAATATACATGCAGAAGAAATAATGGATCACCACCACTGTAGTGACATATTATATTAACATTTCAATTCTCCTACTCATATTTTTACTTTAAAGTCGTGTTGATTATTATAACTCAATCTTCGTATAATGTTCTGCACCAATTATTAGATTTTCATAAAAGTAGGTAGATAATTGAAAGGTTTTTATTCCAGTTTTTTGTTGTTGCTGTTGTCATTCAATCATTTCAGCCATGTCTGATTTTTGTGGCCCCATTTGGGATTTTCTTGGCAAAGACAGTGAAGTGGTTTGCTATTTCCTTGTCCACCTCATTTTACAGATGAGGAAAGAGAAGCAAACAGGGTCACATAGCTAATAAATGTCTGAAACCAGATTTGATGAGTCTTCCTGACTCCAGGCCTGGCACTCCATCCACTGTGCCACCTAGCTGCCCATTCCAGTTTTAGAGAAGAGAAATTGAGCCTCAAATGTTAAGTGACACGCAAATTTGCACAGATATCAAATGTTAGCTCTGATATCTAAACCTACCTCTCTTCTGACCCCAATTCTAAGTGTTTCTCACCATATCACACTCCCTCAAAAATGAACTGACAGGACTTTGAGAATTGATAACGAAATATACCTACCTCCTTTTAGTAGAAAGGAGGAGACTATGGAATTGGAATGTGTTGTATATTGCCACGTTGCTTTCTATGTCAGTTGGCTTTTTTGAAATGTTTTTGTTTGCTCCATAGAAAATGCCTAAGTGGCAGAGGTGGGCTGGTTAAGGGGAAATGACTGTGATTTTAAAAATACCAAAATGGAAGATGGCGGCTGGTAAACAGGGAATAGTGTGAGCTCTGTACCGAGACCCTCCAAAAACTTATAAAAAATGGCTCTGAACCAATTCTAGAATGGCAGAACCCACAAAACAGCAGAGGGAAGCAGGGCTCCAGCCCAGGACAGCCTGGATGGTCTCTGGGTGAGGTCTATCCCACACAGAGCTCAGAGCTGGGAGCTGGGAGCTGGGAACGGAGTGGAGCAGAGCCCAGCCTGAGCGGCATGGACCATCCAGACCAGAAGCCGGGCGGAGGGGGCCCTAGTGCCCTGATTCAGTGAGCTGCGGCAGTTACGAGACTTCTCAACCCACAAACACCAAAGACTGCGGAGAAGGTTAGTGGGAAAAGCTGCGGGAGTGGAAGGAGTTCGTGGTTCGGCTTCCAGCCCCGGGGGCAGCGGAGGTGGGGCAGCTACAGCTGTTGTTACTTCTGGCTCCAGGCCCACCTGGTGGGAGGAATTAAGTGGCGGATCAGAGCAGGGGTGCACAGCCTGCCGAAGATCTAAGCCCAGTTCGGGTTGGGGGTTCTTGGGGAAGGAGCAGTGCTGGTGTGGCAGAGCTAGCACCTCCCCCCCAAACGTGGAACATAGAACTCTGTAATCTACAAGCAGTCATACCCCACTGAAAAACTCAAGGGTCAAGTTAGTTGGTTGGGAATATGGCCAGGCAGCGAAAACGCACCCAGATTCACTCTCAGACTTTGCATTCTTTCTTTGCTGACAAAGAAGACCAAAACATACAGACAGAAGAAATTAATAAAGTCAAAGAGCCGACAACAGAAACCTCCAAGAAAAACATGAACTGGTCCCAGGCCATGGAAGAGCTCAAAAAGGATTTGGAAAAGCAAGTTAGAGAAGTAGAGGAAAAATTGGGAAGAGAAATGAGAAGGATGCGAGAAAACCATGAAAAACAAGTCAATGACTTGCTAAAGGGGACCCAAAAAAATACTGAAAAATACACTGAAGAAAACAACACCTTAAAAAACAGACTAACTCAAATGGCAAAAGAGCTCCAAAAAGCCAAGGAGGAGAAGAATGCCTTGAAAGGCAGAATTAGCCAAATGGAAAAGGAGGTCCAAAAGACCACTGAAGAAAATATGACTTTAAAAATTAGATTGGAGCAAGTGGAAGCTAGTGACTTTATGAGAAATCAGGATATTATAAAACAGAACCAAAGGAATGAAAAAATGGAAGACAATGTGAAATATCTCCTTGGAAAAACCAGTGACCTGGAAAATAGATCCAGGAGAGATAATTTAAAAATTACTGGACTACCTGAAAGCCATGATCAAAAAAAGAGCCTAGATACCATCTTTCAAGAAATTATCAAGGAGAACTGCCCTGATATTCTAGAGCCACAGGGCAAAATAGAAATTGAAAGAATCCATCGATCGCCTCCTCAAATAGATCCCAAAAAGAAATCTCCTAGGAATATTGTTGCCAAATTCCAGAGCTCCCAGATCAAGAAGAAAATACTGCAAGCAGCCAGAAAGAAACAATTTGAGTATTGTGGAAACCCAATCAGAATAACCCAAGATCTGGCAGCTTCTACATTAAGAAATCGAAGGGCTTGGAATGCGATATTCCGGAGGTCAATGGAGCTAGGATTAAAACCTAGAATCACCTACCCAGCAAAACTGAGTATCATGTTCCAAGGCAAAATATGGATTTTCAATAAAATAGAGGACTTTCAAGCTTTCTCAGTGAAAAGACCAGAACTGAATAGAAAATTTGACTTTCAAACACAAGAATCAAGAGAAGCATGAAAAGGTAATCAAGAAACGGAAATTGCCAGGGACTTACTAAAGTTGAACTGTTTTGTTTACATTCCTACATGGAAAGATGATGTGTATGATTCATGAGACCTCAGTATTAGGATAGTTGAAGGGAATATGCATATATATATATATATATATATGTTTATGTATATATATAAGTGAATGTGTATGTATGTATGTATCTATGTGTATATGTATGCATGTGTATGTATGTATGTATGTGTGTATATATATATATATATGTAAAAGAGAGAGAGCAGACACAGGGTGAGTTGAAGATGAAGGGAAGATATCTAAAAGAAATAAAATGAAATTAAGGGATGAGAGAGCAACATACTGAGAGAAGGAGATAGGGAGAGATAGAATGGGGTGGATTATCTTGCATAAAGGTGGCAAGAGGAAGCAGTTCTGTGGGAGGAGGGGAGAGGGCAGGTGAGGGGGGAATGAGTGAACCTTGCTTTCATCAGATTTGGCCTGAGGAGGGAATACCATACATACTCAGTTGGGTATCTTACCCCACAGGAAAGAAGAGGGAGGAAGATTAAAAAAAATAAAAGGGGGGGGGACGATGGAGGGGAGGGCAGATGGGGGTGGAGGTAATCAAAACAAACACTTTGGAAAGGGGACAGGGTCAAGGGAGAAAATTCAATAAAGCGGGATGGGTTGGGAAGGAGCAAAATGTAGTTAGCCTTTCACAACATGAGTATTGTGGAAGGGTTATACATAATGATACATGCGTGGCCTAGGTTGAAGTGCTCTACTTCTTAGGGAGGGTGGGTGGGAAGGGAAGAGGGGAGAGAATTTGGAACTCAAAGTTTTAAAATCAGATGTTCAAAAACAAAAAAAAAAGTTTTTGCATGCAACTAAAAAATAAGATACACAAGCAATGGGGCGTAGAAATTTATCTTGCCCTACAAGAAAGGAAGGGAAAAGGGGATGAGAGGGGAGGGGGGTGATAGAGGGGAGGGCTGACTGGGGAACAGGGCAACCAGAATATATGCCATCTTGGAGTAGGGGGGAGGGTAGAAACGGGGAGAAAATTTGTAATTCAAACTGTTGTGAAAATCAATGCTGAAAACCAAATATGTTAAATAAATAAATTTAAATAAAAAAAAGATAAAAAAATACCAAAATGAAACAATGGCAAATAAAAATAAATAAAAAGAATAAATAAAATAAGTGAATTAATTAAAAATACAAAATATAGATGACCTTCTGGTCTTTATTTTTTAGTGGTGTCTATATTTTTCTTTTTTTTTTGTGCTTACAGTGTGCTGTAGGGTTCTACATTGTGATGCATCCTGAAAGATGCCATTTGCAAATGAAGAGTTACGTAGAAAACAAAAATTATTCTTTTAAATAAAATGTCCTTTGGTAAATATGAAGAACTCTGATGAGAGTATTCCATTATTTCTGAAAAATAAAAAGAACAGACCACTATGAATACAAAAATATTGTGGCATGAATACTAGAACCTTTAAATTTGTTGTGATGAAAGGCACTGGGATATAGTGAAAATGATGCTTAACTCACCTTCATCAGATGTGGGTACTAATCTTGACTTTGTTACTTATTAGCTGTGTGTACTTGGGAAAATCACTTAATTTATCTGAATCTTACTATCTTCATCAGTCCTACCTATCCCATAGGGTTGCTGAGAAAATCAAATATGATAAAGTATGCCAAAGCAATCTGAGAACCATTGAGTGCTACGCAAGTGTAAAGCATTATCATTAATAATAATTGTATCTAATCACATAGAGGACTGGATCATTATAAAAATTTAATTTGAAAAATAACATAAGAATTAGCAATCAACCAAGAAGTTGTCAGTTGGCAGTCTGTTAATGTATGTGACTGAGAGAAGTAGAATCTATTATACAGTATTCAGAGGAATTCAAAGACTTTTCTGGTTGCTGTAGAGGGAATCATATAGTTTATTTCACTTTTAAAACAAAATTTAACTTTCTTTTGTAAATAATCTGATTTGCCATAGCTCATTCTCCTCTACATTACCCTGAAGAACAATTATTTGAAATACAACATCTCAAGGTTTCTCCATTAGTATCTCTTCTGCCTACAGCTGCCAGTCTCTTGACAGCCCCCTCTTCTCCAACTCCCCGTCACCCTACCTACACATTGGCTGGGTTCCAGGCCAAGCAGAAGGTTTATAAAAACTGATTTCTTTCTCTACTGATAGTCTAGTGCAGGCTGGTGTTTTTAATCAGTCAGTCAAGAACACAGGAAATGTATTCGCTGGGTACAGAATATCATTCAAAAATTAAAGAAGTTATAAAATTCTAAAGGAAATAGTAGTCATACATTTCCCCTTCTTTTTAAGAGTTTATACTTCAATGGATGAATACGCAAGGAGGTGTAACAAAAACATATTATATCGTCTTTTAATATCTAAGGCCCCTTCATCCATTTATGAGAACCTGGATTTTTAATTCTACATTAAAAATAATTGCTGTTACAGGACCCATGCAAATGAACTTCCCCGCCCCGAGAACACAATGATTTTATTTCTTTATTAGTTTTTACATTTTATTTATTTTATTTGGAATTTAAGAAATAAAACAATAATTTTATAACATAACAGAATAGAAAAAAGATCATTATGCATGAAACTGCAAACCTATTGTGTAAAAGTTGCTATTCCTTTTATATATAGAATAAAGTTATTATGTAATTTTCTTTTTCACCTTTTTTCTTCCCTCCTCTCCCAAAATGGCTATCATTAGACACAAATATGAATATATATGTAAAGGCAGAGATGGAAAAACACCCATTGAAATCTATCCTACCTTGATTACAGAATAATTGGTTTCATACAGAAAAAGGATTCATATAGGGAAAGGAATTGAATGAGTGATAGTAATTCACTGGAGTGCAAGATTCACAAGACTATAATCAGCCAGTTTCATGGAGCAAAGTGGAGTGTGAGCACAGGTGAATCATGGAGAGTTTAGAAATCCACATGCTCATTTACTGATTATAGACAGGCTATGTAAAGAGTAGCACCTTTCTGTTTGTGTAGTTAGTGGGCATTGAATAAGAACATTGAGAAACCAAGAAAAAGAATAAAGAGCACAGAGTTGGGTGAGGGATCAGTGAACAAAATGGATAAGACAGGAGAAGTATGCTGGTATTGGTGCCCTGTCCATTAGCCGAGAGTCCAGAGAGAGAAAGAAGACCAGTGGAACAATTGCTTGTGCTAAGTGAATGCTGCTAACCAATTTGGGTAAAAGCAAAAAAGAAAACAAAAGCAAAATAAAATAAAATAAAATAAAATAAAGCAAACACTTTACCTTGAAAAGCAGTAGTTTAGACAATATGGTTGGATAAAAATGGTGAATATATGACTTAATTGTTTAAGAACATGGGAATAAATTAATTATGACAAAATTAAGGCAAAAAACCTCAAGGAGTTAACATTGGGGGAATCAAAACATGTGAGTATTCTTAGAAACCAAACACATATAAAATAAATAGCAAGATAATTTTGGAAGGAAGGTCATTAGCAGTTGGATGACCAAGAGAGGCACCTGAGCTGAGTTTTGAAGGAAAACATGGAACCAAAGAGGCGACAGGTTCTTCAAACTTTTTGGGGAGCCTATACTCCTACTTGGCCTTTCTGAGCTCCTTTTCTCCATGTATTACATGGTACAAATTTCTCTATGTATTACATGGTAAATTGGGGTGCTTTGTGGACCCACAAAAATTTCTACTTGGACAGTATATGATGATTCCCAGCCAACCCTATGTTTTCTATCCCTTTTGGGAGCTCTGTAGGCACTAGAATTTCCCTCTATAATGGGCAGGTTTACTTTATTTTCCCTTTTCTTTTTGTTATTTGTATTTGGCTTAGGGAAGGTATTTAAAAGTACCAGACCAATAATAGTATATTTAGATTTTGTAAAATTATGTCTTCTTTTTAAAATTGCATATCTATGAATTTGGAAGCAAATATAATCCCTAGGACTACCAGCATAGCAGGCCTGGATTTTCTGAAGTATAATGTTCATTTCCAGATGGTTTGTCAATTCTACTATGTGGATTTTGCCAAAAAAGGACCCTAGTTGATTTGCTGGAATGACAAATGTTTAATTGAGCAGACAGTGAAGTAGAAGACGAATTTTTTATGGCAATGGATGATGAGGATTTTTTGTATTAGCAAGATGTTAGGATGCTTTTATCTCCTTATAAAGTGTGGACCCCTTTCTGTTTGAATCAGAAGGGAACAATGTCATTGGATGAATGAACAAGTGGCAACTTCAAAGTGTTTTAAATAGCTAAATTCTGGAGAACAAAGTTTGGTAGGTAGTTTCAGTTAGTCCAAGTTAAGACCCAGAAGTGGAGAAGAAACCCATCCCTTGAAAAGGAATCAAAGAGGGTGTTTATGATTTTCCCCATGTTACCATGTCACTTTGAAGCAGAACTATTCCACCTGTAGGAAACACTTAATTCAGAAGGGAATAGACACATACTTTAGGTAGACAAAGAAAGAGAGCCAATTACTTGATGGAACAGCTGGACTTCTTGCAAGAGAAAGGAGAGATCAAATATTTACTGAAAAGAGACCTACAATCAGAAATCAGTCTGTGTAGAGGAACAGACCATGAGAGCCCTGCTAAACAACCTCACCCAATATGATGCTTTCTCCAGAAAGAGATCATTGTGATGAATCTACTAGGAGAGAAAGTGCATAGGGACCATGCAGTGCTCTAGTGGAGTTGCCTTAGTAATAAATATGTTTTTTACAACCATTATAATGTAAGTTTGAGTGCAATTCATCTCACATATCCCATATGAGTTAGTGGAAGAGTGAGCCCTATATTTAAGGAGGGGGGGAAAGTTTTGCTACTATGGTTTCACTATGTCATTTTAGTAAATGCTTTGCTAAGAGCTGATCATATCTATTGCATTACTGTTAATCACAAGCAAACTGGTAGAGACTCAGGGACTATATTTTTAGAAGGGTGGCTCCACAGGGTTCGCTCCTGAACCTAAGGTAAACTGTTTCCTTCTGGTGACAAAACTCATTATTTAAGTGCAAGTCAGGACAGTAGCCCAGAGTGGTAACCAGAGGAATAAATATAAATTGATAATTATTTTTATATTGACATGACATCCTATGCCCAAAGATAATTTTAACTTTGAAGTAAAATTACAATCATATATTCAGAACTGGAAGAAACCTTAGAAACTATCTAATCAAGCCCCTCACTTTATAGATGAGGAAACTGAGTAACATGGAGGTTATGTAGCTTGCTCTGGGTCACATACGTGGCATAGGCAGGAGTACATGCCATCTTCTCTGACTCAAGAATCTTTCCATTACACACATCTGCCTCTTAATTGTATATTCCTCAAAAATATTTACATCCTTTTAAAACTGCTTTCATCATTTTTTTTAAAATATGATGCAGCTTTTGAATTCTCATTGTTCTTTAGAGTGAGATAGAAAGCAATTGTTATTATTAGTATTAGTAATAATGGAAGTCCTAAGTGTAAAAAATAATGAAAAAGTATTGTTGATAGAAGTAAGAATTGCATTTTATTTATTCATTTGACTTATTAAAATATACCTACTTCAGTAGCCTCTATGCATATGTAGAATATGAAAATATGAAACCTATTTAAAATTGTGCTTTAAAATATGAATGTAATACAAGCTCAATAAATATGGGAAGTATGTAAAGTAATATAAAAGAAAATATATGTGTATATTTATCATTGAACAATTATAATGACTCAGGTAGCATAAAATACTGAGTCCAGGCTATATCTGATTTGAAATAATCTTTTAAAAATCTCAATTCAGCTTTGACTACTTTCTCAAAAGGAAATATGAGATCTTGTCTTCCCATTCAGGGATAACTTTATTCATTTCTATGTTTTAAATTTTTTCTGGGCTATCAAGATAGAGACAACGAGGTACAGTTTCAATTTAGACTCATGAAAATCTTGGTCCATATTCTGGCTTAGACACTTATTAGGTCTCTGACTGTAAGTAACTATGCAATAAGTATGTATTGAGCATGCATTATGAGTCAGGGAAATCACTAACCTTCTCTGAACCTTTTGGAGGCTACATAAGACCCTTCTCCCAACTCTTCCCACTGACAAATTACACCTTCAGAATTTGACATCATATTCCCTTTAGAGTCCTATTAAATTAAATTGTATTAAATCCCCTGTAATGTAATCTCTTAAGATATCAGCTTCATTCCACCTTGGCCCCTGCCCTGTGTACTTCACTCAGTTATTATCAGTTGAGGATCATTTTAGGCATACATACTCAAATAACTTTTAGAAAGAGGTATTTATTAAGCTGTTGCAGTAAGAACAATAGGTAAAAACCATCCTCTCCAAAATGTCTGTGACACAGTCTCCTATAAGAACAGGAATCCAGGAGAAATCAGGTTCATTCTTAGACAAAATGTCAAAGATTGGTTTACTACAAGTCCTTTTCTTTTATTCTTGGAATACTTAAGACATTCCTGTTAAGCATAGTGAATATGGGTCTATCTGTCCTTGGTTTCCAATTCAGGCACTGCTGTTATCTGGTCCAGGAATATGACAGGAACAACTGTACGAATATGGGAAACCCAAAGTCTTCTAGACCATTTAAATCTCACAAGGTCTTCCTCTGTCTAAAGACAAGCAATAGGGAGGAGATGATGCCAAAGCTGAAAATTTGGCCCTCTTCTTCCCCCAGTGTCCTGGAGCCAGACAATTTTTAAAATTTCAGTGAGCTTTTACACCTTGGAAATGGCTATAAATGGAGGTTATAAACTAGGACCAGAGGGCCAGAGTGCGTACCAAACCTTTCTCTAGACTTAAGAACATCAAGGAGAAAATCTAATAATGCAAATTAAACATAGAAGTGTGTCTTGGGTAATTTTTTGGAGGGGGTAGCCAACTGTTTAACGTGTACTAGCATACCAACATTGCCTTGCCTCCTCCTCCCATGCGGTGCTTCATCCAAGGGGTCTTGGCAAGCCAAATGATCTAGTTGCTGGAATGAATCCCTTTCTAATACACTCGACAATTTATAAAAGAGCCCTTGTTCATGACCAGGTTTCCTTAAGCTGATCTGAACACAGCTATGAGCAAAGATTCCTGTTCAGCATCATTCTAGCTTAAAGTTTTCATGCTTGGTCCCAGGGTGAGCTGGTGAATGTTTAAGCAAAGGGCTTCAGAAGAAAAAAGAAGGTATGCACATACTTTTAAATTTAATTTGCATAATTGACACTTTCTTAAGCCTAGGGGAAAAACCCAAAAAATCAATTCCTGATTTATAAAGACTTTCTGAGGTATAAATTATCATAGTCAAAACTTAAGAACTGGTTCTTGCAAGTTTGGCTCCAGTGGACCCTTGACAGTGAAAGACCTTCTTATGAATAAATTGTCAGTTTAAGTGGGATGGGATGGAGGAAATCAATTACTCTACTTTTTACCTCGATTTCCTCATTCGTATAACAAAAGTAGGAGCAGCTAGGTGGTATGGCGGGTAGAGCGCTGGACTTGGAATCAGGAACACTCATCTTCACAGTTCAAATATGACCTCAGTCACTTACTAGCTGTGTGACTCTGGGCAAGTCACTTAACCATGTTTGCCTCATTTTCCTTCTGTAAAATGAGCTGGAGAAGGTAATGACCAACCAGTATCTTAGCCAAGAAAATTCCAAATGGTGTCACAGAGTTGGAAATGGCTGAGCAACAACAATGACGAGGGTAGTAATAGCCATAATTCCTATGACTCCCGGGTTTTTATAAGACTCAAGTGATGTACCGTGAAGACTTTACCTTAAATCTGCGAAAAAATATCCCAACTGTTGTTATGATGATTGTCTAATTTCAATAAATCAAATAACTTATTATCTCTGGTTCCTTACAGGGTTCTTTGTAGGTAGCTCAATTGGCATAGTTGAGCATATAGAGGCAGATGACCAGTGTTTAAATACCAGCTTTGCCACTGTATGATTGTTGGTTCATGTCTCTGTGCCTTAGTTTCCTCATTTGTAAAATGAGGGAGTTGGATTAATGATCTCTAAGCTATGATCTGATGGTACTAAATTTTACCGTTTTACTGTTTTTACTTTTATAAATGGGATATGATCATAGCACTTTATTTTCCCCGGTGGAATTAACCTTAAGAGGGAAATTAAATGTGTAGAGTAGAAAAAAGTAAAGAGGCCATGTGGACAAATGGAAAAAGTGGATAAACTACTCTACAAATAAATAAAATGCCCACTTGAGTGAGGTGAATTTTGTCCCCCAAAATGCCTTAAAAAGTGTGCTCTTGCCTTTCCATAATAGTACAATATTTTGATGGCCCAAAGAACTGATTCTTTCCTTATGAGATCATCCAGTTAATTTTTTACTTTTTTTTAAGACTAAAACTGTCCAAAAATTTGGACAACCATCTGATAAGCTTCACATTATTCATAATTTTTTTTGAAACTGGACACTGTCACAACGCTGTTTGCAGCTGCTGTGGAGGAGTAAAGGCAATAACACCAGCATACAGGAAGGCTGCTAGCACAAGATTTTTGATCTGCTTTTCTAAGGAAAGCAACTTTAAGGAGTATACAATCTCACTTTAAACATACATATATCATTCACTTAGTTCAGGTGAAAAATACAGCACCTCGAACTTCAGAGAAAACACAAACAGAAATTACAAGTAGAAATTATATAAACAGAGCAAATAACACAAATTAGCAGACAGGGCTTCTGTCTGTCCATAACAATACATACATAATTACCAGAGAGAGAAGCACCAACATCTGGATTTTCAAGGCTAAGGGGGCTCCTTAACGGCTACCCAGAGTCTCTTCTGGTGAAATCACAAGAACACTCCTCCAGTGAGTGAGCCCTCAAAGCAAAATGCTAACCTCTGAGTATATATGCTTCTTCAGGGTTAGAAGGCATAACAACCATGTCACTCAAACTTATGTGACTTAGGATTTCTTGTGACTTAAGAAGGTCATCAAAGACCCTTGAGTCAATCAAAGACTCTTGATTCAAAGACTCTTGATTGAAACAAAGGGAAGAGTCAATCAAAGGCACTTGTTTGCCTTAGTGCTGAGAAGCATTCCTAAAGAAAAAACAGGGAAAAGTCCCACTTTGCTTGCCATTACTGACGCCAATTGCATTGATGAAGAGAGCTTCTGATTTGGGTAATATTCTACCCATCCAGATTAGCACGTGCTCTTAATTTCATGATCTTATCAGAGTAGCCAAGGGTTTTGATGTGACTTATTTAAAGTTACATAACTGGGATGTAGCAGAGGCAGACTCAAAATCAGATATTCCTGATCCCAATTTCCATTCTCTTTCCATTGTGCCATGATGTCTCTGTATTTGTTCAGAACGATGGAACATTGCCCTTTCCTCTACACTGGCAGTGACAACCTGAAGATCTGGAAATTTAAAGCATATTTGAATCTAGATCTAAATTTCTCCTCATCATCAATGCTTTGGGAGGCAAATAGATTTTTATCTGGCCCTTTGCTTTGCCCATCTTCCAGATATCAACATGTATTAAGCTCTTGTTATAATAGGCACTGTGTGAGGATAGAAAAGAATTATAATTAAATTCTATTCATTTGGAACAGGCTAAAACACAATTTGAGAATAAAAACTGGTTAATCTCCATCATCTCTGGACTTTCTCCTAAAAGCATTAATTCAACAAAAATTTATCCTGCATACACAGCACTGTACTAGGTATGAAGGGAGATACAAAGATAAATAATATATAGTTCCCATACCTCTGAGTACAGGAGAGGAGACTGACAATCTTCTTCAACACTTGAGTGGCCTGTGATATTTTTTTAATTGTGGGCATTCCCTCTACCATTGCACATTTTGAATCCTCTATAATTGGGAAGATAAAGTTCTTTTAGAGTTGCTGAGGCCAAAAAAACCCCAAATCCCATTACTCTGTAATGACTTGGGAATAACATCTTATCAAGATGGCCCTTGATTATAGGAATTATTATATTATTATAAGAATTATTCTTTCAACTTACATATTTAAATATTACTTGTCAGATCATGTACATTGTAAGCTTAGTCTGTAGTAACCAACAATCACCTCTAATCCTCACCAAGTCACTGTCTTAGAACATAAGGGTTGAAAAGAGGTCCAAATAGAGTGATGTAAGAAGAAGGGTGCAAACCAAAATAAACTCATTCTTGAGTAAAAAGTGCTCTGTCTCTGTCACTGTCTCTGTCTCTGTCTCTCTGTGTGTCTCTTTCTCCTCTTCCCCTTTCCCCATATACATTTAGCCCTCCTCACATATTTAGGTTCTTACTCAAGAATGAAGGAAAGCCATTTAGGATTAGTAGTTTAAGAAATCATGGGTTTGGGAAGTTAAGAATTCTGTCATATCTTCAACATATGATTTGAACAATTAATTCATTATTACATTGAAATATGTACATATTCATGGTATATTTGCATCTGTTGATGGGCTGTAGTGAATTTCTATTATCAATTTATCTTATTTATTTAAGATAATAATGTCTAGATTTTATATAGCGCTTCAAGTTTTGCAAAGTGCTTTACAAATATTTCATCTTATTCTCACAATAACCTGGGAGGTAAATGCTATTATTATCCCTATTAATTATTAATTGTATTTATGTATCTTAATTGGTCTACATTTGTATCTGGTTTGGGAAATACAATTTCTTTAATATTTAAGGGAATGCATATGCTTGATACATTGCTATGTTTTGTAGGTCATGTGAATTGTTTATTATTAATTCATTTTATGCATCCATTAAGTACAAAATCTTAGAAATGAGACAGATACAAGTTCTTCTATTCTAACACATGCAGGAAGAAAATCCTTCTTTACCACATGTTTTAAGGCAACTGTATACCACTTTTGAAGAATTCTACTTATTACTGGTTTTCCTTGCGTAAGATTGTGGGAGTTTGAAACCAATTAATGTCTTCACAGAAGACTCAGCTACCTCAGACAAATCAATGAATTTATTAATCAGTAATTTCATCAAGAAATTTTCTTACAACCATACCACAAGGTCTTAAAAATTCCTAAAGTTGAGATGATTGTAGGAATTTAGTCATTTGATGAAGGTAAATGAATATTCAGGAAAGCTCTTGTTATTGATTTAGAATGAGAAATCTTTTGTGTGTGTGTGTGTGTGTGTGTGTGTGTATGCGCGCGTGTGTGTGTGAGACACTCCTTTAGTAGACTGTGTACCCCTTCTCACAATAATGTTTTTAAAGGCGTAAAACTAAGCATATAGGATGATAGTGAAAACCAATTATATTGAAATACAACTATAGAAATATTTTAAAATGATGTTCACGGACTCAAGGCTAAGAATCCCTGGTAGAAGAATGATTCACACCCTAATTGTTTCAAATATTTTTCAAATATTTGTTTACATATATATATGTTATATATGTATTCAACTATATTTAGCAAGAGAGCTTTTAAAGTAATGTCTTGAATTTATTATATATTTAAAAAGAAAAGCAAGATTTTCACTTTTTAATACAATCTTCTCTTTCTTTTTATTATCTATCTGGAACTGCTCATTTTGGTAGCTATTTGTTAAGTTCAGAATTTTAGAAAGAGAAAATATTAAAAAAGGAAAAAAAATCAAATACTTTGTTGTTACTTTTACTTACATTGTGATTGTCACTGCGTATCCTCTTTTCCTGGTTCTGCTTCCATTAATATGCATCAGTCCATGTAAATTTTCTCATGCCACTTTGACAATTTGCTGAGTGTGAGGTGAAGCCTCAAGGTTGTTCTTGTGTGTGATTGTGCGTGTGTATGTGTGTATGTCTGTCTTTCCGTCTCTTATGATTAGAGACTTAGAGCAATATTTCACATTGATTATTAATAGTTTTCATTTTTATTTTGAGAACTGTTTTATCCTTTGCCTTCTTGATTATTATTTATATAGCATGGTTTTCAGTACTGTCACCTTCCTATTTAACCTTCTCTGGGCAAGCTTTCCTTGTCAATGTCCTTGCTAAAATGTCTTGCCCATAACTGAACTAAATACTTTAAAAGTAGTCTGAAGAAGGCCTCTTTTCTTGTTCTGGACAATATGCTTCTATTAATAATGCCTAAGATTTCATTCTCTGCACAGTGGACTCATAAAAGCCTTGAAGTACAGTAAAATCACTAGCCATTCTCATATGAATGATTGACTATTAATATCTTCTCTAGTGTTAATATATATTGTTGTCACAATGATTCTTCTCTTTTCCTTCTCACTTAAGTGTAGCATTATATGTTGATCTCTATTAGGTTTCATTTTATAAGATTTGGTTTATTGTGCTATCCCATTGAAATAATTTTATATTTCAACTTATATCACAGTATTTCTATCCTTCTCAACATTGTACCACTTGGAAATTTAATAAGTCCATTATCTTAGCCTGTATCCAAGTCATTGATAAAAATGTTGGATGACAAAGGACCAAGGACAGACTTCCACGGCATTCCACAAGATATGTCTTTCCACACCTCTGTTGATTCATTTCGTGGATTCTAGTAATCAACCTAACTCTGATTCCATCTTTCCATAGTATATGAAAAGATAGCATGAGAGACTTCCAAATGTTTCAATCAAATTAAGATTTTCTATTATTCAGCATTGCCTTGATCTACAAGTATATGTAAGAAAAAAGGAACTAGAGTTACATTGCAATGACATCTTCTTGATAAAGCCATACTGGCTCTTCATGATCATCCTTTCCCTTTCCAAATGCATTCCATTTCTAACCTTCCTTTTAATAATACATGCTAGAATTTTGCCAGGAATCTTTAACAGTTTTGTTTTTTAATCCTCGTACAAAGTTATAAGGCTGCAACTGGAGTGATTGGCCTGAAAGGTAAGGGAAGGCACACTTCCTAAACATGTGAAGGAGCAAAATTAGTGGCAAATATTTCATTATGAATGCTTAGTTTTCAATTCAATTTAATTATTCAGATAATTATTATGTAACTGCTATTTACACAATACCATACTAGGTCCTGGGGATGCAAAGATAAAAAGTTCATTCAAAGAGATTAGTCTGATGGGAGTAGGGTCGGGCATAGCATGAACAAAGGTAATGAAGTACAAAACATGTAAAATAAGAGAAAATGATTTTAGGAGAGGGAACATTAAATTGTTGAGAGGATTGGATCAAGAAAGTTTTTTTAAAGTAGAATCTGAGCTATGCTTTGGTTGAAAGAACAAAATCTATAAAGTTCAAATGAGAAGGTGATGAATTTTGGAAATGGTAGAACAAGCTGTGCAAAGAAATGGAGGTGGGAAACGGATTATCATGTAAAGAAAAGACTATAATGGAGAATAACTTAAGGGAAGTAATACGAAATAGGCTTGGAATAAGAGGTGAGAGGCAGAGACTGTATAGGGCCTTACAGGCCAACCACAGCAGGCCAAAGAATTG
Organism: Trichosurus vulpecula; assembly: GCF_011100635.1. NCBI lineage: Eukaryota > Metazoa > Chordata > Mammalia > Diprotodontia > Phalangeridae > Trichosurus > Trichosurus vulpecula. Next base: position 199,182,362 of record NC_050579.1, read on the forward strand.
TGTATTTTATTATAGTAGAAATAAAAAATCATTGAAGATTTTTTTAGTATGAGGGTGACATGGTCACATCTCTAATTTTATAAATCTACTACTTTTAAAAAAAATGAAATTGGGAGACAGTACAGTCAAGTGGAAAATCTCAGATTTAGATTTGAAGAACATGGATTTAAATCTTTACATCATAATTTTTCATCTGGGTGACCTTTAACGACTAATGAATAAGCATTTATTAAGCATCTATCTGTCAGGTACCTTTCTAGGCAATGAGTATACAAAAACAAAATGACAACAAAATGAAACATTTCCATCTCTCAAGAAGATTAAATTTGAACATAATATACCACTTTACCTCCATGAATCTCAGTTTCTTTATCTGTTAAAGAAGATGTTTGGTGAGATGGATTGTAAGGTCCTGCTCAACTCTAAATCTATAAACTTATGATCCCAAGAATGAAGGCCAGTGAGAATGGTGACTACTATCTCACTAAATCTCATTCCTATTCAATTTGAAATCTCTATGAGAATAGCAATTTTTCCTATTTCTATGGCTCAGGAACCAAACAGATTGGTAAAGTGACTTGTACAATGTTACTGAATAAATGAATGATGGACAACACAAGGAATGGAAACAAGTCTCCCGTGTCCTGGTTATGCACAGTGAATCATACATTCTTTTCGACTTTGGAAAAACTGGATTTAAATTTAGATTATGTCACCAGTGACATGAATCTGGTTTGCATTCTTTTTTCCTGTGCTGTGGGAACACTCCAACATTTGGCAGGATTCAGCTCAGTACCCTGTTCTGTATCAGAATTACATATTTGAAGAGAGTTAGCTTGGCAGCATTGTGTGGGAAGCACTCTGTTGAGGACTTGTTATACAGAATTGTTCTATTCCTAATTCTTTTCCTAAAAGTAGCTCCCTAAATCGCCTTGGATAAGTCATTCTCTCCCTCTCTCTCTCTCTCTCTCTCTCTCTCTCTCTCTCTCTCTCTCTCTCTCTCTCTCTCTCTCTCTCCCTCTGCTTCTGTTTTCTTTGAAAAAAAGCAATGGCTTCATCAATATTTATTTCATTTTTTCATAGAAACATTTGGACAATCAATTAGCATTCCACGGTGCTTTGAAATCTTTATTTTTGTCAATTTTAATTTAATGTACTCTTCCAATGAGATTGTATTTTTTAAAATAATTATTTGTTGTATATTTAGTTCTAAGTGCTGATTTCATTAGTATAGGGAACTGCCATGGTAGACACACTTTCTACCACTATGAGGAAAAGGAACTCTTCTGCACCTCATGGTGTTGGAAAACTGTTTAGGAGCATGGGGATGTGAAAGAAGTTAGCCACCTCCAGTGAAATATTAAGTGTCAGAGACAGAACTTGAACACCAAGAATTTTGAATTGATCATACCCCATCTATGTAATATGCTAGATTGTAATGGCATGAAGCCAATGTTCAGTGGATTATGTCATTCTCACAGTTTAAGTCATTTTATCATAGCTAGGAACATTTTATTTTTATACAGCCATTCATAATATCTCAATGTAGAGTATTGGCGTGGGAAAGGAATGGCGCTATATACTCTCCCAGTAGACCAGAGAGAAAATATTTCATTTCTATCCTTTTTTTGTTCATCAACCTTTTCCCCTACATTTCTCTCAACGGTGACAACAGTTGCTGAAATTAGCAGATATGCAGAAAACAAGCATTACCTTCCTCTCTCTGACAGGCTTACAGGACATCTTTTCAGTAGTGGTGCATTTGGAGAAACATTCCTGCACTGCTTGATTAGAGATAGGTTGCTTGTGTTTGGGTGGTTTTAAACCATGACCAAGAGTCTGGGCAAAATAGCTCCTGATGAAAAAACATATAGGTAGGATGGAACATTTCTTAATATTACAAAACAAAAACTTAATAATTTGCATAGTTTGTTAAAAGGCTGTTCTCAGTAATTAAATTTGTTGATTAACTGAGGTTAACAAAGAAACCTTGTTGGTTCAATCTCTTGCTCTTTTAAAAAGTAATTATACCTTTTGTTTATATTATATCCCCTACATTTTCCAGTATAACTTGCTCCCCATTCCCTTTCAGATAGCCATCCTTATAATAAAGAAGGGAAAAACTGGAAAAAAGTTCAGCAGAAATAATTTATATACCCAAAAAGTCTAGCATATCAAACTTAATACCAAAGAAAGGATGTGAGGAGATAACCTACCTTCCCCATGTTTATACAGAGACAGGATGCCCTAGGTATGGAATCATACACACACACACACACACACACACACACACACCCCAATACACACACATGTGTGTTTATAAATATATGTATGAACGTATATGTGTATTCAAAAAATTGTTATGTAATTGAATGGATGATATGTTTTTGTACATTGTCAGCAAGTCCAACTGGAAGGTTTTTCAGATTACTTGCAAGTGATCATGATGATAGCTAACATCTATACAGAGCTTTGATGCCTACTAAGTGCTTTCCATAGATTACTTCATTTAGACCTTACAGCAACTCAGCTAGGAAGATTTCTTTCCCACAGTGTTTGGCATTCTACTTATTCTAAAAATATCATCAAAACATCCCCCCAAATTTAGAAAAAAAGAAACAAAAACAATAGCCACAGCTTGCAACTTTGTTCTAGGCACTAGAGGTTTTTTTTGTTGTTGAGTCATTTCAGTTGTGTCTGACTTCAGGACTCCATTTGGGGTTTTCTTGGCAAAGATACTGGAGTGACTTGCCATTCCTTCTACAATTTATTTTGCAGATTAGGACCTGGGGATAAACATGGGTAAGTGACTTGCCTAGGTTCACACAGCTATTAGATGCCTGAGACCAGATTTGAATTCAGGAAGATAAGTGTTCCTGATTTCAGGCCCAACAATCTATGCACTGTACCACCTAGTTGTCTCCAGCTCTAGAGGTACAAAAACAAAAAGGAAACAGTCTTTGTGTTCAAGGAGTTCCTAGGACAGAGGTGGAGGGAGTGGGAGGCAGGTGGAGACAGCAGGGATACAGATAAATAAATACAAGATACACATCTTTTTTTTAAAGAAAGAAGTCCTACTAGATGCAAAGCATAGTGAAAAAGAATGTGAAAAGAAAAAGAAAAAGAAAAAAAAGCAGAAAAAGAAAAGGAAATAGCCCTTGCCTTCAAGGAGATCACATTCATTCTACTGATGAATTAATGAATGAATGAATGAATGAATGAAAGCATTCTATTTTGTTGACTGTACTTACAAAAGTGTTAATAATGCAGCACAGACTTATAACTGTGTGTGCATAGATTTTTTTCCCTCTCAGTGAGCCTGATTGTTAAACATTTATCATCATGGCTTTCTATTGCTAAGTATTGCTTGAGCTCAGCAGAAAGGAGTAGAAGGCTCAGGAATGAAGTCATCACCTGACTGGAGACCTAGTGACTGAATGCTAACAATAATAATAATAATGATAATAATAATAATGATGATGATGATGATGGTAATGATGATAATAATAATAATAACTAGCATTTACATAGCATTTTGCAGTTTGCAAAATGATTTACATCTGTTAACTGATTTAAGCCTCACACTATGCTCTGGCTTCAGGTCGGATGTAAAGGTCTTGTGATGGCAAGCATTTTCTTTAATACTATTTCCATTGATATAACCACATTCATTTCTGGTGCTGAACCTAATCAGATTCACCATGTGCACGGATAAGTAAGTACAGAGTATATACTAAATAAGTACGCAGTAAATTTTATGATGTGTTGGACATGAACAATTGGGGGGAATTTGAAAAGTCCCTGTGTTGGAGGTGGCATGTGTGCTGAACCTTGAAGAGACATAAGGATTCCAAGAGGTAGAAATGAGGATGGAGTGTGATCCCCACATGGGGGACAATGTGGGCACAGGCTAAAGAGATAAGAGATGGAAGGACATGTTTGAGGAAGAATAAGATGACCATTTTTTCCCAGAGCTATAGGATAATGTGATGTTTCCTCCTCTTTTTGGGATCCACCAGAAATATCACTTTTGGGGCTCTTATCTGTTTTCCCAGTGGGGTCTGAATAGAAATTCTCTTAAAATTTGTCAGAAATATTCTGCAGGGGGTGGTGGTGGTCTAGAGACAGATTGTGGCTTTCATTTTGCCTCAAGAATTTGATCATTTGTTAGAGTAAACAGTTTACACTTCACTGAATGAATGTCAAACATTGCTCGGCAAAGGGATTCTATGTTTGGCCTTAATTCCCTCTAAAGAGTTTGGAAATCTGTGCTTAGTCCTGATTGCTCAGCAATCAGTTTCCTAAGAAACAGAATCACTCATGATTATATAAATCAGGGAAGAAGTACAGAGCCTAGGTCCTACTGGCTATTTCTTAATTAATGACTGAAAATTAAAACATGCTTTAACTACAGCAACAACAGGATAATGACAAAGGCTGTACTTTCAGACTTCTTTTTCTTGGATTGTGGGTAACAGCAATTATATGAAAGAAACTCACTTAAGCACAGATTCATAAAATTAGAAGTTTGAATGCCCTGGATGTTCTGGAAATGTTCTTTTCTTTCTATAACACCCCCACCCATCCATGTTTAGGGTAAATATTGTTATTATTTTAATATATTCCTTCATTGTGACAAGGGTATTGCTAAAGCTTTTGCCCTACTGAGGAAAGGTCCTGCACACATACAGCAAGCCAGCAAACAGATGAGTAAATCAATTAATATTTTGTTGAAATAAATTTTAAAGATTTATAGCCAAGCAAATTTCAATTTTCAACAGTCCTACTCACCATCTGCATTTGGCGAAACCCTTGCCATCAGCATCTGTTGCTAGGAAATAAATACTTAATGCAGTGACTCTGGAGTCAATCAGGATCATTCTATTACTTTGCTATTCAAGCATGTCACACAGCTTGGTCAGCCTCAAATTCCTGGAGTGGGCCTTTCTTGTTTAGGAGGGAAAGGAAAAAACAAATAAGAAGAATGATGGAACAGACACATAAAGGACCAGAGAATGCATATCTATAGAATCTTCAGAAAATAACTAAATTCCTTGGCAGGGGGTGATATGGTGTATATTGGGGGAAGCACTCTTAAAAATGTAAGGAATCATTGAGCTGCCCCAAAGTATTTATCGTTATAAAAAAATGGCAACTCCTCTCACTGCCACTAGAATCCAGTTACAGACCAAAAGTATTGCTTCTCATTTTGCAGCTAAAGGTGCTTAATAACTGTAGAATGGAATGGAGTCAAAATTTGATTCCCTAATTGGCACTAGACAGAGAATGTACAGTGAATTTTATAATAGCATCAGCCCCATTCATCTCTACTTATCAGAGATGCCTATATCATCGACCATCCACATTTGCAAAATAGGAATGAAGTAAAGGAAATTGGTTTGGCTCTAAAAGAAATCAGGTTGAAGGTATCTAAGAAATTTCAATAACACTGAAAATAGGATCCAACTTTACTGATGTGTGACATATTTAAGTCACATGTGCTCATAGACATCAGAATATAAGGTCTATACCACATCAGGATATCTGGAAAGAACTAGTAAAAAAAATCTTGTATTTTTTTTTTTGCACTTATCTAACAGAATGGGAAAGGACAGCAGCAGCAACAACAACAGGACTTTACTGCAAAGCTGACCTATGTCAACCTTTAGTAAGAAGAGTTTACTTAGAGTGTTTGATTTAGTGTTAGAATACTTGGGTACACAAACTCAGTCATCTTCCGAGTGGGGATGATGTAGGCATAGCTTGATGGAAAGAAACATATACTCAACTAGTTGGAAAGGTTGGAAGATAGGTCAAAATCATACAGCCCTCATTGGAGCCAGTGGAAAGGCAGGATGAAATTGTTTATATTCCAACCACTCCTGCCCTGATCCCCTAATACTCCTTTACTCTGTCCCTTAAATGCACTGTTCAAGCTCCCAATCTTCCCCCTTCTGAGACTGGCATTATTCCTTAAGGACACTTAAAACACAAATTCTACCTGGGCATCTGCGGTATAGGTGGAATTGGGAAAATTCTAAAGTTCTTATTAATTCTATTTTCAAACCATCTCTCACATCTATTCCCTTTTTTCCACTCAAAAGCTGCCAGCTTGGTTCAATTCCTCATCACCTCTAGCTTGGACCATTACAAGAGCTTCCTAATTGATCTCTAGTCTTAAGAGTTTCCCCATTCCAATCTACCATCCACAAAACTGCTAAAGTGATTTCCCCAAAGTGAAGGCAGGTCTGACCTTGTCAGCACACTACTCAACAGGGAGCTCCTGGGGCTCCCTAGTTATTCCAACTCCAAATGCTATTTCATCTTTTGTCATCCTTTTAATTTCTATTTTTAATTTTATAATGCAGCTAATAGCAGGTATATAGCTTTTTATGTTTTTCCAATAATTCTTTACATATATACTTATTTGATGCTCACAGTCATCCTGTAATGAAGCTGAAATTGTTACCCCAATTAATAAGTGACTTATTTAAGGTCTTAGAGGTAGTAAGTATTTAAGTATTTGAACTTAGTTCTTCCTGACTCCAAGTCCATCACTCTATCTACTGTACCAAAGCAAATATAATTTATTCATAACAATATACATATAGGGGTACAGGATCAACACATACTGATAGTGATGCATGATCAGATAAGTATGGAGACTACTTTACTAAGTGACTAATAGCCACTTGGAGATATACATGCAGTCCTTTCATTCAATATTGTATTTTATTTGCATGAAAAATGGTGGGCATGGGGCAATTGTTTTCTTCAGTAGACTTTGAGACAAGACTAATAATATTATGACCAATATTTAAAGAAGAGCAAAATATAGCTGTGAGATGATGAATTGAGCCATGTGGAATAGGTAAACTTTCATTTGTTTTTCCTTTCTAAAATGGCATTGATATATTTTGTTTTTGGATTCACCTTCATTTCCCAATATTCCTCTCCCTTACTCCCAACCAAGAATAAACATGATTGAAAAAAAAGTAAAGGCAGTTCAACAAAATCAACCCACACACCATCAGGCCATCAGTATATGTGATATTCTATATTCATATTCTCACCACCTGGCACTTGCCAAAGCAGGAAGGTGAATTCTCATATCTCTAATTTGTGGCCAACCTTGGCTATTAAAATTTAATATCATCCATGTTCTTTTAAAAACAGATTTTATTAATATCTTTAGTTTTTATATTACCTAGTTTCCCCCTTGTTTCCTTGTAACATCCTTTTCTCTGCTCCCAGAGAGACATCCCTTGTTTGGTTTCTTTTTTTTTAAGAGAAAATAATTCAGCTGAACCAATGACATTTAAAAAAAACTTTAAAATTCTATGCTATTGTTTCACATCTGTGGATTTCTACTTCCTAACATATGCATTTCTGCAAAGGAGTGTTGAGGAGAGAGGTATCTTTTCATTTCTTCTCCTCCTTTTGTTCTTTGGAATTTTGCAATATTTACTTATGATTGTTTTGTGGAATTGTTCTTTCCATTCACACTGTTGTAGTCATTGTGTATATTGTTTTCTTGACTCTGCTTTTTTCTCTTTGCATCAGTTCATATTAATACTTCCATGATTCCCTGTATTATTTATATTCTTCAATTCTAGCAGCACTATCACATTCATGTGCCAAAATTTGTTTAGCCATTTGTCACTTTATGGACATGTAATTATTTCCAATTCTTTGATACTGAAAAATGTGCTGCCATAAATACTTTCACATATATACTTACTTTCTATTTCTTTCTGATGGGACATCCATACCATTCCTATCTCATCACCTTGTTCCCTACATTCTCATTACTACCCTCATTTCCAGCTCCCAACACACACACACACACACACACACACACACACACACACACACAAAGTACAATAGTATAATGTACTCTATGCTTCAGCCACTCACCTTCTCCCCTCCTTCTCTTCTTTTTCCCTCACATAGAGCCCAACCACAGGTTCTTACTCTTTCTTTCCTTCCTTTTAAAACTCTCTTCATAATCCACCTTTTTGTGATTAGAGTTTGTTTTACTAACCACTAATTCTTCCCTTAATATGCTTTCCCACTTCCCCCTCTCCCTTCTTCCCTTTGTTTCCTCATTGAGAGAAAAGTATTTTGCACCCAATTATGTTTCTATAGTCTTCTATCCGTTTGACCAATTCAGATGGAAATGAGGGTCAAAGATCGCCCACTTCCTTCATCCCTTCCTTTTAATTTTTATAGATTTCTACATGCATATTCTGCATAATATATATTACATGAGGTAATTTTCTCAAGTCTCTTTCCCCCAACTAGTGTATTACATTTCTTTTCCCCCTCTTCATTTAAGATCGTTTCAAAATATCACAACTATTCCCACACCTCTGCCTTATAAACTGTGACTCCTGATGATATTAACAGTTGAGGGGACACTTGTATCACCTCTCCATATTAGAAAGTAAACACTTTTTGTTCAGTCTTTTATGATTGTTTTCTCTTCTTACAACAGCAATCTTTTTATAGTTTTCTTGACTCCTTTGTTTGTATTTCAAAATTTCTTCATGGCCCTAGTCTTTTATCACAAATCCTCAGAAGTTCTATGTTGCATTAAAAATCCATTTTGCCCCCCATTGAATTATACTCAGTTTTGCTGGATAAATTATTCTTGATTGAAATATCTTTTGCCTTTTGAAATATCATTTTCTAAGTTCTCCACTTCTTTATTGTGGTACCTGTATCACTTGTGTGATTGTGACTGTGGTTTCTTAGTAATTGAATTCTTTCTTTCTGGATGATTACAGTTTGATCTAGAAGCTCTGGATTTTGGCAATATTTTCCCTAATAGTTTTTATTGGGATTTCTTTCAGAGATCAACCAGCAGATTCTATTTTTACTTTATTCTCTCATTCCAAGAGATCTAGGAAGCTTTTGAGTTCTTGATGTGATCTTTTTTTAAGACAATGAATTTCAAATAACCCAATGATTTATTTTTATCTGCATATTTATATTATTTTTCCTCTTATTAAATTTTTATTTTTATTAATATTATTCTTTTTGGTCTCTCCCATACCTTACCTCATTAGAAGACAAAAAAGAAAAAAAATTCCTTGTAATACATACTCAGTCAAAAAAGAAAAATTCCTTCACATAGTAGGTACTTAATAAATTTCAGTTGACAGACTGCTAGTGTTTAAAAAAATAGATGTCCCAAAGTTTGTGAGATTTCCAGCTGCCTGCCATCCCCTGCCCCTCCACCAATGCATATCTTCCATGGGCACTAGATAAATTTGTTTCTATCGGTATAAAAATGTAAATTAGTTTTTGACCCACTGCCTTTTAGACACTTCTTCAGCTCAGGCAGGTCATACCAGAGATGGGATCCTCCCTTGATTCAAAGCTTATGGCACTGTTCTCTTTTTTATTTTTTCATTGTAACTTTCATAGTAACTTAAAATTTAAAAGGTAGTTTTAAATAAAGTCCGGGCTTGTCTGTAAAAAAAAAATCCCAGTTTTCGCCTTAAATCTATCACTTCTAAATCATTAATGATCAAAGAAATGCATATTAAAACAATTCTGAGGTTCCACCTCATATTTCTCAGATTGGCAAAGATGATAGAAAAATAAAATGACAATTGTTGGGGAAGCTATGGGAAAACAGGAACATTGCCACACTTTTGGTGGACATTTGAATAGCTACTACTATTCTGGAAAGTAATTTGGAGTTGTACAGCAGAAAAAATTATGAAACAGACCATGTCCTCTTGACCTATGTATACAACTGTTAGGACTATATCCCAAAGAGAGCAAAGCAATAAGATAGGTGCCTCTATACAAAATGATGGACAGTACCTCTTTTTGTGGTGGAGGGAAACAAAAAACCCCCAGAAATGAAGAGGATGCCCATCATTTGAGTAATGACTGAACAAATTGTGGCATATGTATATGAGAGAGTACTAATGAGGAAATACATGATTTCATAGATACATGGAAAGACTTGTATGAACTGATATATTGTGAATTAATCAGACTCAAAAGAAATATTTACATCATAACATCAGTTATCTTATGATTCCTACATTTTCTCTACTTATGGTTTCCATGTCAGTTGGTTTTTTTAAATATGAAAGTCCTTACTTTTTTATTTAATTTTTTTAGTCCTTTGATTTTGATCTAATATTTCTGATTGCCTAATGGAGTCATTATTTTAAGGCCATTAAGATTTTCACTGCATCTATTGCTTTACCTGGTTTGTTGCTGGAAAGAGCCAAGTTGCTAATTCTCTTTCCAATTCTTTCTTCCATGGTGTTCATTTATTTTCCAATTCTTTTTAACAAAGTGCTCTTTGCCTTTCCAGTGTTTTTCTAATATTATACTTTCGTTTATAGAATAATTTTAACTAAAAAAAAACCCCGACTTCATTTCCTCCAGAAGTTCAAGTTGAACTTTTTTCAAACTTTTATTGGGAATCAAATCTCTCAATTCAGTTCTCTTAGAATCACAAAAATATAGATTTTAGTGTCTTCCTCATCTTTCTCTCTATATAGATAAATGTCTCTATGCAAAAACAAAACAAAGCAAAATAAAACAATCTCCTCTCCTTCAAAAGCACTTGAATGTTCAAGGGAAAAGAAGACTCAGATACACTGAAATTAATTTCCAAATAATATTTTGGATCACTTCCCTAGTTTTTTCTCCTTAGAAGGATTGATCTGAAGTGCCATAGACAGCTCTTTGCAGTTTTAAAGCCAAAGTGAATTCCTGGTATATTTTTAGGAACTGCCTTTGATATATGTTAAAAAGTTAGCATGGGGGCAGCTAGGTGGCGCAGTGAGTAGAGCACCGGCCCTGAAGTCAGGAGGACCTGAATTCAAATCCGGCCTCAGACACTTGACATGTGCACCAGCTGTGTGACCTTGGGCAAGTCACTTAACCCCAATTGCCCTGCCTTCCCCTCTGCAAAAAATAAAAAAAAAAGTTAGCATGAGACAGAGTAAATGAGAAGTGATGGAGGGTTTCACAACAAAGTTCACCTTGAGAGTTAAAGTGTGGTTGGATGGTCAGGCCAAGTTTGTATTCTCATACAGATAGGCTTTAACTGTGGCTGTCTCTCCGGTGAGTCTACGTTGTTCCCTTGTTGCATCCTTATGCCTTCATAGAATTGAAAGAAAATGCATGAGATTTCTTTGTTCCTTGTGTATTAGATAACACATCTCTTATTGTTGTGAGTGTGCTTTGCTATTTGTAAAAAAAATGGTCCAATAAATATCTACCCTATTCACCAACTAGAGGCTTTGAGAATCTAAAATCCTATGATGCCTCCAAGATTCACTCCAATCAAACACCAGAAGGTTAAAGAGGAGTGCAGTACTTAGCAAGTTGGTCTAGGCATAGGAATTAATATCTGTCGTTTATCTAACACTTTATGGCTAGCATGTATTATTTCATAGACGCTCACAATAACTCCATGAGGTAGATGCTATTATTTTCTGTGTTTTTACAGATGAAGATACCAAGCTTCATTGACATACCTAAGGTTAGACAGCTATTTCAATATAATTTATTTCAATTTTATTCTGTCCAATGGGCATTTATTGACAATCTATGTGCCAGACACTGTTAGGAATAGAGGATATTAACATAAAAATGAAATTGTCCTTGCCCTCATGGGATTTATATTCTCCTGAGTAGAATTAACACACATGCTTAAATATAATGAATGATTAAAAAATCACAATATATAGTACAATAAAGAAATGTAAAATTTTATAATATAATTACAATTTCACAGTAGACTGGGGAGTATTAACCCTTAGGAATCAGAAAAGGTCTCTTGAAAGGGGTAACACTTGAACTGAATGTTAAAAAAGCTAGCTATTAAAAGTTGCAGAAGTGAAGATAGAAAACATTTCAGGAATGAGGGCCAGCCCATGTAAAGGAATGAAATGGGGAAAATTGGAGCTTAGTTGAGAAGCACTTTAAAAACTGTATACAAATAAATCTTTCTTTTTTCATCCTTTTAAAAAGTATGTTTTATTTATTTCATTAAATATTTCTGAATTAAATGCAAAATATTAACATTCATCTAAAAAAAATTTGAGTTCCAAATTCTCTCCTTCCCTCTAGTCCCTCCTCCCTCCTTGAGAAGGCAAGCAATTTGATTTCAGTTATACATATAAAACCATGAAAAACATATTTTGTATTAGCTATGTTGCAAAAGAAAACATGAACCAAAAAAAGGAAGAAAAATGAAGAAAGAAAAAAAAGGCTTCAATCTCTATTGAGTTCATCACTTCTCCTCCTGGAGGTGGATAGCATTTTTTGCCACGTGTCATCAGGATATATCTTTGATCATTATTTTGATAACACTAACTAAGTCTTTCACAGTTGGTAATCCTTATGGCTGTTACTGTGTACAATGATCTCATGGTTCTGCTCACTTCTCTTTGCATGAGTTCACATAAGTCTTCCCAATTTTTCTGAAACCATCCTGCTCATCTTTTCTTATAGCACAATAGTATTCCATCACAATAATATGCCACAACATTTTTGGCCATTCCCCAGTTTATGGGCATCCCCTCAATTTTTAATTATTTGCCCATTCAGAGAATAGGCCTCTTTAAGAAGTTCATCAAGGGATGGCCTCTTTAATCAAAAGCTCAGAAAAAAAATCAAACTGGGAGTGGAAGACCTTCAGGGTTTCTGCCCAAAAGAGAAATAGTTACTATTTAGTATTTACATTCACTCTGTGTTAGGAGGGCAGGGACCTATTGTCCAATCTATGAGCTCCAGAGTGAGTTGGGTTTAAGGCTCAAAGTGAGAACCTGAAAAGACCTTAGCCTGAAAGAGCCAGGGTCTCCTAATGTATCCTGAGCCATCTCCAGTTGTCCTTGTGGATATCAGGCCACTGGACCCAGATGGCTCTGGAGGAGAAAGTGAGGCTGGCGACCTCGCACAGCCCTCCCTCACTCAAATCAAAGTCAACTACAAGTCATGTAATCATGTCCCTGATGTCATGGTCCTCTTCAAGAACAAAGGACAAACACAATTATTTGCCACCACAAAAAGAGCTGCTATAAATATTCCTGTATAAACAGGTCCTTTGTTCCTTTCTTTGAATTCTTTGGGATACAAGCCTAGGAGTATTATTCCTGGGTCAGAAAGTATGCACAGTTTTATAGCCCTTTGGGTATAGTTCCAAATTGCTCTCCAGCCTGATTGGATCAGTTCACAATTCCACCAACAGTATACTAGTGTCCAAAATTTTTCACATCCCCTCCAGCACATGTCCTTTTTCTTTGCTGTCAATTTAACCAATTTGATAGATGTGAGGTGGTATCTCAGAGCTGTTTTATTTTGCATTTTTATAACTAATAATGAGTTAGAGCATTTTAATGTGATTATTGATAGCTTTGATTTCTTTCTTGAAACTTTCTGTTCATATCATTTGGACACTTATCAATTAAGAAAAGGCTCTTATTTTTATAAATTTGGCTCAGTTCCCTATATACTGGAGAAATGAGTACTTTATCAGACAAACACTGTAAAATTTCCTCTCGGTTTTTGTTTTCATTCTAATTTTGGCTGCATTAATTTTGTTTGTGCAACCCCTTTTTAATTTCATATAATCAAAATGATCCATATTACTCCCCATGATACTTTCTGCCTCTTTTTTGGTCATAGACCAAAGCAGGTACATTTTTCCATGCTTCCCTAATTTACTTATGATATAACCCTTTGCATCTAAAAATTATCTTTTTTGATCTTATCATGTTTTTTTTAAAATATTATTTATTTATTTCTTAAAATTTATTTTATTTTTAACTTATGGAAGAAAACAAGCATTTCCATAACATAGTACAATAAAAAAGATGAATGCACATGAAACTGCTATGTACAACTTGCTATTCCTTTCAAATATATAACACAATTATCATGTAAACTTTTCCCTTTTTTTCTTTCTTCCCCCTGCCCTAGAGATGGCTACTGTTAAATACACACACACACACACACACACACACACACTCACAGACACACAGACACATAGACATATATAATTATTCTTCACATACTTCTATTAATCAGTTCTTTCTCTGGATACAGATAACATCTTTCTTCATATGGCTTCTATAGTTAATTTGGGTATTTATGATAGTCAAATTCATTCTTAAAACAATATTGCTGTTACTGTATACAATGTTCTCTTGGTTCTGTTCATTTCATTTTTTATTATTTCATTCAAATCTTTCCATATTTTCTAAAATCATTGAGTTCATCATTTCTTATAGCATAGTATTATTCATCACAATCACATACCACAACTTGTTCAGCCATCTTGTTATAGGTTTTCAGATGTGGGACTATGCCTAGTTTATTCCAAATTGCGTTCCAATTTCTCAAGCAATTTTTGTTAAATGACTAGTTATTACCCCCAAAGCTTAGATATTTGGGTTTTTAAAAATCTGGATTATTATAATTATTTACAGCTATGCATTTTGTACCTAATCTATTCCATTGATTCAGCACTCTATTTTTATATCAATACCAGATTGTTTTGATGATTACTGCTTTGTAGTATAGTTTGAAATTTGTTAGAGCACCTTCATTCCTTTTTTCAAAAAAATTGATTCCCTAGATATTTTCAAACTTTTCTTCTTCCAGATATATTTTTTAACTCTATAAAGTAATTCTTTGGTGTTCAGCATGGCATTGGATAAGTAAATTAACTTAGGTTGAATTGTCATTTTTTCCATAATGGCTCAGCCTCCTCTCATCCTTCTCAAAACACGCATTAAATCCTACCATACCCTCCAGATATCATCCTATATCTCTCTGCCATTTCACAGCCAAACTTTTCTAAGAAAAACAAACAAAAGCAAAACAAAAACAAAGCAAACATGTATTCACTCATTGCCTCTACTTCCTCTATTATCACTTCTCAAAATTTTGCAATATGTCTTCTGAGCTCATTGCTGAACTAAACTGATACTGTCCAAAGTTACCATTCATTACTTATTTAGCAAATGTGATGCCTCTTCTGCAGCCTTCATCCTTTTTGACCTCTGTTGCAGGCCGAGTTAGAGCTGAGCCCTGTCCTCCTCGGACCTCCAGGCCCAGGGGCCTGCTGAGATAGACTCGGGGCTTTGGGATGTGGGTGGAGCCAGGAGGAGGGGTCTCGCCTTTGTTGCCTCCCTGGCAATTCCAGGTCTTTGCCCGGACCTGCCTGATCACATGGAACTTCTGGCTCTCTGTCTGGGCTTGCCAGAGCACGTGGAGTTTCCGGTTCTTTGCCTGGACTGCCTGCCCTCAGGGAGCTTCGGTTAGCGCGGGAAGAGAAAGGGAGGAGAGTAGGTGGAGTTGGGGCGGTCCTAGTACCCAGGTGTATTGATTTTTACCTGTCCTTCACCCACATAACCAAAGAATGTACCTACGTCACTAAAGATATAAAAGTGCTGCTTGCTGAACTAATAAATGGAGTCATTCACCATCTTTCGGCTCCCACCCTATTCACTGTCCGCGAGATCAGGTCCTTTGCTAGGCAAAGGCCTGGGGCTTGGGGGGAACCCTGAGTATAGTTGTGGGGCTTCGGGAGCCTGTAACAGACCTCTTTGCAACATTAGACACCATTGATTTTCTCTCTATCTGGATATTCTCTGTTCTCTGTGTTTTGGTGAACTTGCTTTCTCCTGATTCTCCTTCCTTCATGACCACTGTTTTTCAACTTATTTTGTTGGTTCATCATCCATTTTATGTTACTCTTTGTGGGTGGCCCTCTTAGTTTCTTTCTCTACTCTTACTTCAGAACCTTACCAGGTCCCACAGGTTTAGTTATCATGTCTTTGCCGATGAGTCCCAGATGTGTATATCGAGACCTAGGGACCCTCCCATGTCGTGTACCCTCAAGTGCCTTTTGAACTTTTCAAACTGGATATCACATAGAAATCTCAAGGTCACTAAGTCCGAAAAAGAACTGGTGGGTCTTATGATTTAGTAGTATACTAGTTAAGTCTGTGAGGTAGGATTCAAATCAAAATCTTCAAACTCCAAAATTTTAAAGTGTATCAAAATGGAAAGAGAGATACCCTCTCTTCCTTGTTTCTTAGCGTTGGGAATCATATAATTTCCATTTCTCCTGTATTAACCTAGCTAAAAGCAGAAGTGCTATACTTTAATTATATTAAAGTGACTTAGTAAGATGTGAGAATTTCATTTTAGTTCAAGTTGTTGGAGGAATAGATGTAAGCATAGCAAAAGATATAAAGCATAGAATAGTTGATTGTATATGTTTTCAAGCCTGGGTTTTCAGTTAGCAGTTTTAGCAAAAGCCTAGGGTTTGTATTCGCACACCTCAAAGATCATCTATCTTGACTAGAAGGGATCCCATCTGGTCCAATCCAATCATATTACAGAATAAAACTATGGAGATGACATGACTTGCCAAAGGTCTCAAATGTAGTAAGCATCTGAGGTAGGAAACAGATTGGATAACAACTGTGGGAATGGATACTGAGACTGTGCCTGTATTTGATTAATTGCTGGAACTAACTTTTATGACTGTCCTTACAATGATTGTTACTCACAGAAGTTATTATTCAGCTAAAACTCAGGTATTATTCATCTTATCATAGGGGCTCTATTATTATGCTGATTTTCCTTTCGCTAAACCTCAATATGCATAGGCTTATAACAAATGCTCCCAGCACCAATGCATGAGTTTGAGAGAAGCCTCTTTTAAGCAAGCCACACTGTATAAGCTATAGTGGAATGATTTCTTTAGTTGCCTTTAGTATTAACATGGTACTTCAAATTTGTAACCCAGTGAAATATCAATTAAGTTGGGGTTTTCTTACTGTTTTAAAATGATTAATTAAGTGTCTTTGAGTGTTACTAGGTGCCAAACCCCTATTAGGTGCTAAACCTACGTGGGTGTGGATTGGTAACTAAGGTGGGGCTAAGGGAGGCCTTGATTAGATCTTTGCTCTTAAGTTTGCCCCAAACCCCTAATTACTAGGTGCTAAGCCTATGTGGGTGTGAAGCTTCCAGGGTACTAAGGGGAGGTGCTAACTCCAGAGCCAATCATAGGAGCCTAAGTTCTGGTCATTCAGATGACATTTGATGACGTCTGAAATGGTATAAGAAGAGAAGACAGGGCTATTTGCTTAGGGCTCTCCCTCTTGGTGGTGCACTGATCTGGAGACTCCCGGCAGCTGTAGTTAAGAGCCCTCCAGCTTGCCTGGATATCTGGGCTTGGTTTTCTTGGTAACCATGAATTGTATTTGGTCTGTTTGTAATTTGTTTGTATTTGCTCTGAAGCTCAGGGTGCTGGCTTTTCCCCCTGAACTAAGTGAGTGATATTTGTATGCTGGATTAAAATAAGCTTGTTAACCCCTTAACTGTTGTTTTCCTTAGTAAAGCAGATCAAAAGAACCCATGCTGGCAGCATTTTTGTTGTTGGGCTTGTGTTGGTCTTTCAACCCCACAGCAGCTGCCTGCCAGATTGTTGAAACACCCAGAGGTAAAGAGCACAATTTGCCCATATGAAAATTCAAGTTCAATCTCCACCATCTCTAATGGCTGCATTTAGGTATTATCACATTGAAGTAAAAAGGATTTGGAATTTTAAGATATAGGATCTGGGTTCAGCAGTTAAGCAGCAGCAGTTCTGCCACTTACTTCTAGGGCAATTTAGGGCAAGTCACTTTTTATCTCTGGGACACTGTATGCCCATATGAGAACCTCCAAGGTTCTTTCCAAGTCTTTATCTATCATCTCAGGGCAGCCAGGTGCTACAGTGGATAGAGCACTGGGCCCAGAGTCAGGAAGATCTGAGTTCAAATCTGGCCTCTGACACTTACTAGTTGTGTGACTATGGGAAGGTCACTTAACCCCTATTTGCCTCAGTGGTACACTGGAGAAGGAAATGGCAAACCGCTCCAGTGTCTTTGCCAAGAAAATCTCATGACAAATCCATGGGGTAATAAAAAATCAGGTATAACTGAACTGTAACAGCAACAAAATCTATGATCCTGTGGATTAGCTTTTAGCTTATTCCTGGTATTGTAATTATGAACTTTAATAAAAAACAAATTAAAACTAATTGTTGTAATACTATTTAAATAAATTTAACTAGATTTTTTGCTTCTATGGAGTCTAGATATTTTTAAAAATTCCAATTGTTAAGTATACTATAAGTCCTTTTTCATCATCATCATCACCATCATCATAACATTAAAACTCACAGTTGTGTATAGGCTTGCAATTTACAAAGCACTTTCCACACAATAATTATGCGAGACTAGTAGCAAAACATGCAATTTTATAGATGAGAAAACAATCTTGGAAAAGTTAAAAGATTTGCTAATTTTAATATAGCTAATAATCTTTGGAGTCAATTCAGTTCAATTCCACACTTATCTCTAAAGGGCTTGCTACATGCAAGGGACTAGGTTTGATGCCAGGGGTTCACAGACACAACAAAAACTAGTCCTGGCCTGAGGGACAGGTGGAGATTTGAACCTTGCTCTTCAGAGTTCAAATCTTGGGCTTTCTTCAATAACTTATTTTATCTGTCTGTCAAGGAATTGATATTCTGCTGTCTAATTCCATTTTATGAGTGAGCCAATCCTGTTCACATTCACAGTTAGGATTGCTAACTGTACATTCCCTCCATCTTATTTTCTTCTGTTTGTCCTTCTCTCTCTCTTTTTATCTTGACCCTCCCCCATAGTTTGTTTTGATTCTGCCTCCCTTCTATCCTTTTTTTTATCCCCTCACCTTCTCTCTTATCCCCTTCCCCTCCTATTAACCTATTCAGTAAGACAGATTTCTATACTCAAGAGTGTACATGAGCACTCGCACGTACACACACACACACACACACACACACACACACACACACATTACAGTATATATGTTTATACACACATATTTATTGTTTCCACTTTGAACCAATTCTGATGAGAGTGAGGTTCAAGCATTGCTCGCCCCCTTTTCCCCTCCACTGTAAAAGCTCTTCTTTGCATATCTCTTCTTTGTGACATAATTTTCTCCATTCTACCTCTCCCTTCCCCCTTATCCAAGTACATCTCTCTCTTACCCCTCCATTTTTTGGAGATCATCCCAAATGAATGATAAATCATTAGAGAAGATCCTCCATATTACAGTGTAAGCTCAGCACATATGTGTCAAGCTCCCTGCCACCTTTTCCAAACTTTTGGACTCTCCTGCTTGGAGACTGACAGCCTGAACAAAGAACAGGAAACTCTTAAGACAAAGGATAAGAAATAACTCCTCTCCCATTGGAGAAACATTAACCTGGCCAGTTCTTAGGAATGAGACTAGGGGAGGGTGCCTCCCCTCTCTGGCGGGAAAAACTTTCTTTGTTCAGGGACCTGTAAAAGTCACTACATGGGACAGGCACATTGGAACCTCACCCACAGAAAGGATGCTTTGCCTGGGACTACGTTCAGAAAGACAACCCAAGGTAGCTGTAAAAAGGGGTTCTCCAGCTTAGGAAAAGCCTTGGGAGCAGGTGCTGAACATGAAGTGTATGTTCTACGTTGTGTGTGTGTCTTTTGTTATTGTCGCTGAATTTGTAGAAAAGAGAGGGACTCCCCAGCTTGGAGTAACCTTGGGTGGTGGTCTTCCTTTGAACAGGTGTTGCCTCTGTGTGTCTGTGTCTTGGTCACTGTGTGAACTGTGTAATAAGAATTGTTAAATAATGTGGTTGCGGAGTTAATAGAGTATTTTCCCCGTCTTTCAATTAAAAACTTTGTTCTGTTGGGAGTGTGCCTTATTGCCAGTGCGAATCCGAATCCGAACCTAACCTAGCTTCATCAAACACCAACATAATTGACTCACCCCCATGCCCTTTATGTATGTAGACAGCTTCTAACTACCCTAATAATGATAATGTCCTTAGGAATTACATCATCTCATATAAGAATGTAAATAGCTTAACTTTATTGAGTCCCTTATGATTTCTCTTTCATGTTTACCTTTTTTACATCTCTCTTGAGTTTGTGTTTGAATATAAAATTTTCTATTCAGCCCTGGTCTTTTTATCAGGACTCCTCAAAAATCTTGTATTTCATCAAATGCACATCTTTCCCCTTGAAGGATTATATTCAGTTTTGTTGGGCAGGTAATTCTTGGTTTTAATCCTAGCTCCTTTGCCTTCTGAAATAGCATATTCTAAGCCATGCACTCATTTAATATTAAAGCTGCTAAATTCTATGTCTTTCTGAATGTGTTTCCATAATATTTGAATTACATTCTTTCTGATTGCTGCATGTTTTCTCTTTGACCTGGGAGCTCTGGAAGTTCACTACAACATTCATGGGAGTTTTCATTGTGGGGTCTCTTTCAGGAGGTGGTGGGTGAATTCTTTCAATTTTTATTTTATTCTTGGAATCTAAGATATCAAAGAAGTTTTCCTTTAAAATTTTTTGAAATATGATGACTATACTTTTTTCTGATCACGGCTTTCAGTTATTTCAATAATTCTTAAATTATCTCTTCTAAATCTATTTTCCAGATCAGTTGTTTTTCAAATAAGATAATTCACATTTTCTTCTTTTTTTATACTTTTAACTTTGTTTTATAGTTTCTTGATGTCTCATGGAGTCCTTAGCTTTCACTTGCCCAATCCAAATTTTAAAGAATTATTTTATTTTCAGTGATCTTTTGGAACTCTTTTTCCATTTGGCTAACTCTATTTTTTCAGAACCATTTCATATTTTATTATTTAATACTTTAGTTTTCAACATTGATTTCCACAAGATTTTAAATTACAAAATTTCTCTCCATTTCTACCCTCCCCCCCACTCCAAGATGGCATATATTCTGATTGCCTCTTTCCCCAGTCAGCCCTCCTTTCTGTCACTCCACCCCCCTCTCATCCCCTTTCCCCTTACTTTCTTGTAGGGCAGGATAGATTTCTATGCCACATTGCCTGTATATATTATTTCCCAGTTGCATGCAAAAACAACTTTTTTTGAGTGCTTTTAAAACTTTGAGTTTCAAATTCTCTCCCCTCTTCCCTCCCCACCCACCCTCCCTAAGAAGGTAAGCAATTCAACATAGGCCACACATATATCATTATGTGAAACACTTCCACAATAATCATGTGTGAAAGATTAACTATATTTCCCTCCATTCTATCCTGTTTCCTTTTATTCAACTTTCTCCCTTGACCCTGTCCCTTTTCGAAAACATTTGCTTTTGATTACCTCCTCCCCCATCTGCTCTCCCTTCTATCATCCCCACTTTTTTATCCCCTTACCCCTATTTTCCTGTGGGGTAAGATACTCAATTGAGTGTGTATGTTTTTCCCTCCTCAAGTCAAATCTGATGAGAGCAAGATTCACTCACTCCCCTTCACCTGCCCCCTCTTCCCTTCCAACAGAACTGCTTTTTCTTGCCATTTTTATGTGAGATAATTTACCTCATTCTATTCCTCCTTTTTGCCCTCTCTCAGTTTATTCCTCTCTCACGCCTTAATTTTATTTTATTTTTGTAGATATCATCCCTTCATATTGAACTCACCCTGTGCCCTCTGTCTATATATATGTATATTCCCTTCAACTACCCTAATACTGAGAAAGGTCTTATGAATTACACACATCATCTTTCCATGTAGGAATGTAAACAAAACAGTTCAATTTTAGTAAGTCCCTTATGATTTCTCTTTCTTGTTTACCTTTTCATGCTTCTCTTGATTCTTGTGTTTGAAAGTCAAATTTTCTATTCTGCTCTGCTCTTTTCACTGAGAAAGCTTGAAAGTCCTCTATTTTATTGAAAATTTGTATTTAGGCTTGGAGCATGATACTCAGTTTTGCTGGGTAGGTGATTCTTGGTATTAATCCTAGCTCCTTTGACCTCTGGAATATCATATTCCAAGCCCTTCAAGTCCTTAATGTAGAAGCTACTAGATCTTATATTATCCTGATTGTGTTTCCACAATACTCAAATTGTTTCTTTCTGGCTGCTTGCAGTATTTTCTCCTTGACCTGGGAACTCTGGAATCTGGCTATAATATTCCTAGGAGTTTTCTTTTGGGGATCTTTTTCAAGAGGCGATCAGTGAATTCTTTAAATTTCTATTTTATCCTCTGTTTCTAGAAAATCAGTGCAATTTTCCTTGATAATTACTTGAAAGATGATGTCTAGGTTCTTTTTTTTTTTTTTTTGATCATGGCTTTCAGGTAGTCCAATAATTTTTAAATTATCTCTCCTGGATCTGTTCTCCAGGTCAGTGGTTTTTCCAATGAGATATTTCAAATTGCCTTCTACTTTTTCATTACTTTTGTTCTGTTTTATATCTTGATTTCTCATAAAGTCACTAGCGTCCACTTGCTTCAATCTAATTTTTAAGGTAGTATTTTCTTCAGTGGTCTTTTGGACCTCCTCTTCCATTTGACTAATTCTGCCTTTCAAGGCATTCTTCTCCTCATTGGCTTATTGGAGCTCTTTTTACATTTTGATTAGGCTACTTTATAAGGTGTTGTTTTCTTCAGTATTTTTTTGGTTCTCCTTTAGCAAGTCATTGACTTGCTTTTCATGGTTTTCTTCCATCACTCTCATTTCTCTTCCTAATTTTACTCTACTTCTCCTACTTGCTTTTCCAAATCCTTTTTGAGCTCTTCCATGGCCTCAGAGCAATTCATATTTTTCTTGGAGGCTTTTGATGTAGGCTCTTTGACTTTATTGACTTCTTCAGGCTGCATTTTTTGATCTTCTTTGTCACCAAAAACGATTCTAGAGTCTGAGTCTGAGTCTGAGTCCTTTTTCGCTGCCTGTTCATATTCCCAGTCCACTACTTGACCTTTGAGCTTTTTGTCAGGGTATGACTACTTGTAGATTATAGAATATTTTGTCCCAGGCTTTAGGGGCTGCACTGCTGTTTTCAGAGCTACTTCTGCTCCACCATCACCACATACTCTGCCACAGCAGGCATCCTCCTCCTCCAAGAACCGCTAACCAGTATTGTGACCCAGATACAAAGAGGGCACAGCAAGAGAACCTGTCTCTGTGCCAGCAAAGTACTCATTGCACTCTCACTCTGATCCGTTGCTTGATTCCTCCCGCCATGTGAGCCAGAGGCTTCGGGAAGCAGCTGACACTTGAGCTCCGGAAGCAGCCAAAGGAGCTTCCTGCTGCTGCTGCTACCACCACTGCACCACTTGTGCCACCCCCAGGGCTGGGCCTGGATGGCTGTCATCCCTATCCAGCAGTTTTCCCACTAACCTGCTCCATGGTCTTTGGTGTTTGTGGGTTGAGAAGTCTGGTGACTGTGACAGCTGAATGACTCATGGCCCTCAGCCTACCAACTACCCTAATACTGAGAAAGGTCCATGCTGGGCTGTGCTGTGCTCCCAGCACTGTGTGATAGACCTTTCCCAGAGACCATCCAGGCTGTCCTGGGCTGGAGACCTGCTTACCTCTGCTATTTTGTGGGTTCCACAGCTCTAGAATTTGTTCAGAGCCATTTTTACAAGTGTTTGGAGGGATTTGGGTGAGAATTTAAACACATCCCTGCTTTTCAGTGGCCATCGTGGCTCCACCCCCTGGCTAATTCTCTTTTTAAGGAGTTTTTTTTTTCAGTTAATTTTTGTGTCTCTTTTACCATTAGGCCAATTTTATTTTTTAAGTTGTTATTTTCTTTATTATTTTTTGTACCTCCTTGTAAGTTGTACATTCTCTTTTCATGATTCTTGCCTTGCATTCGTTTTTTCCCTCATTTTTTCCTCTACTGCTCATCTTTTTAAATCTTCCAGGAATGCTTTTTTGGCTTGTGTCCAATTAGCCCTTTTTCATTTGAGGCTTTGGTTGTAGTTCTTTTCACATTGTTGATTTCTTCTGAGTCTGTGTCTTGATCTTCTCTGCCATCATAGTAGTTTTTTTATGGCCAAGTTCTTTTTCTGTTCTTTGATCATTTTCCCAGCCTATTTTTGACTTTGAAGTTTATGGTATACTGAACTCTGCTCACCTCAGGTTAGGGAGGTACTGTCTCAAGCTTCAGGCTTCTTTTTCCCTGCTGTTTTCAGAACTAGTTCTGGAGATCTGAAAGTTTTTTGGTGCTTCCAAGGTGGTATGGTCCAGGGAAAGATGTGTTCACTGCTTTCTTAGTCTATGCTTTGGTTTTTCCCTAGGAGGGGTCTTTGTTCCCTTGCAGCTTCAAGAGCTAACACTCTTCTAGGCCCTGGAACTGCAAGCAGGGCTTCTGATCTCTCATGACCAATGTCAAACACTCCTCTCTGCCTTGAACTATGACCCAGAACCGCATATGAGCAGTACAGTTGCCAATCATCACCAGCTGCACCTAGGGCTAGCAAAGGGTCCCTTTTAAGGTTTTTCTGACCATTGTCTGATTCCCTTATTTTCTTTGGGCTGAGAGCTCCCAAAAATGCTGCTGCTGCGACTGCCTCCAAGGCCCACCCTTGGTGCTCCAGATGGGCCCAAATCCTTTTGTCACAGTCTTCTCTTGCCAATGTCCTAAATTATCTTAGACTAAAAAAATGTATCACCTGACCTTTGGTTGACTCTGCCACTCCAGAATTTGATTTGAGGTGCTATTTTAGGTTGTTTGGCAGGGAATGTTCAGAGAATTTGGCTAGGTTGCTGCCTCTAATCTGCCATCTTGACTCCTCCCTTTTAATCCTTTAAAACAAAACTCATTCCAGGAAAACCTACATAGGGTAAAAACAAGAGTACCAAGTGCAGGATTTGGGTAGATACAGAAAGTTTTATTTAACAGTTGGAAAAAAAAAAACAACTAGACTTAGAGAAATCAAATGAATTGGGAAACATATGGAATGTCCCAGTTATGTTTGTGTAGCTTCTAGATGCTCAGTGCCCTCAATATTTCTCTGATGCCATGTGAATTTCATAATCCTGAATAGCTGCCTGCTAGAGAGGTCCAAAGGATCAAAGTCCTGTTAAAAAAAAAGATATGAAAAACATTGTTTCCATACCTACATGCCAAAATTTAAATTTGTGTAGTAGGAATTTAATGGAAAAGTGTTGAGAGTCTATGGAATAGAAGAATTGATACAATCAGAAGATTGATGATGAGGAAGTTTTTAGAGAAAATGAGCTTTTGATTTGAGTTTAAAAGAAGTAATTTAATGAAAAAAGGAAATAAAATTGCATATGGGGAAAATGCACATGTAAAGGCCCAGAGTAAGGTATGGGCAGGTAGTTTTCAGTGGACAGTGATCATAATGACCTGGTCAAAATGATAAATGGTACCAATTTTACCAATGATATTCGTAAAATGTGGTGGAGTTAATGATGATGCAAATTTTGATTAAAAAAAAAAAGCAAAACTATAAATGATACATCCCTACCCTTTCAGCTTAATTGAACAATATCGGCTTACTTGAACATCAGTACCTATACCTTGGACCTATCCAAGAGACTTATCTTGAAGCTTCTAATTTTCACTCATTTCCAAGCATTTCTTGAACATTGGCCTCAAGGCTTCTATACCTTCCCAGTTCCTGAGTCATCTTGTGTTTAGACATTTTCTTAAGCATAGTCTAATGACTTTTGCCACATTCTTCTGATTCTGTCATCATAAATTGAATGTCTTGCTCCAGTATTTATTCCCTATTTCCTTTCTATAACTTGCTTCCACACACTCTAGGTTAAAGAATATGTTTTTGTTTCCTCTACCTGATTTATTTATTTACAAAGGACAAGAGACTACACAAACAGAGAAAAAATAGTGCACCAGGTAAGGTAACTGGGAGTATAAACAAAAGCATACTACCTAGGCCCTGACAAGACCATTCTCTCTCTTCCTAGTTGTCCATGCTGCTACATTAGGCCCCACTGTTGCCCTGAAAGAGAAAAGTAGAACGAAAATTTTCCATCCAGAACCAGATCCCTTTTTCATCTCTACCCACAAGTACATGCAATTATATTACAGAAATTTTCCCACCTGGGTCCTTTGGTGTGGACTCATTGTTCTATTCTTTTTTTTTTAAAGACCTTTATTAACACGTGCTTGCAGTTTGTGGATTTTTGAAAAAAATCAAGTGTACTTTTATACAAATTAAAAATGAGGTTCTTAAAAATCTCAACTTGACCAGGAATGAAACAGTTTAAAAACCTTTAAAGGTATTGAGAAAACCAGGCTTTTTGAAAAAAACATGCCTGTCATTCCTCAAAAGAGACTTCTTTAGGTAAAAATAATAAAAAACCCCATGCTGCATAAATGCAGAGAGTTCTAGTTAACTGGTCAACAGCAAAAAGCAAGGACTTAAGTCTTCAGTTCCAAATCTTTTGTTCCTTTCTTATTATTGCTGGAATATGATATTCTTTCTTCTTGTATCGTTGCTAAACGATACAAGAGGTATCATAGAGGTGGTAAGTGGGCATTAATTCAGCCCCACCCAGCTCAGCCTTGGGAGCAGATGTATTCTCAGCTGGTGGGTTCAAGTTGTTTTTGTCTCTTTGCCATCTTGTGGTTTAGGGTTCTCTGGGAGGTCTGCATTGGATTGAAGTTACGGCAGTACCGACATTGAGGAGGTTGCTGAGCCTGGGTCTCAACTCCTTGATTCTCTTTGTCTTCTTCGTTTCCTTCCTCTCTAGGCTGTCTTTGACGAAGAGGGCCCCTGCGCAATCGTGGTCTATAACCCGATACGTATTCTGTCTCACTGGTCTATCTTGTTCTCTTGCTCCCTGGCTGTCAGCACCCTCCATTACGTCTCCCTGCACAGAAGGGTTGGAATATTGTTTTGTTTTTCTTGTTTTTTTTTTTTGCTTTTTGGCAGGGCAATTGGGGTTAAGTGACTTGCCCAAGGTCACACAGCTAGTACATGTGTCAAGTGTCTGAGGCCGGATTTGAACTCAGGAACTCCTGACTCCAGGGCCGGTGCTCTACTCACTGCACCATCTAGCTGCCCCAAGGGTTGGAATATTGTGGTCGACGCCCACAGGATCTCAGCATGTAGTAAGGTTTGAGCCGCCGCTTGCGATAGGGAGGGCGTTGTTGGGGCTGGCCTTCTAGAGCACTCTCTGATCCCTCGCTCTTTTCTCTACTCTCAGTATTTTGGTAATTGTGCCGGTAGTTCCGTGGAGGACCCCTACGACGTGGGTAACGTCTGTAATGGTTACTGTAGGCTGCATATTTACTGCCTGGAATTGGAACACCACTAGGGTCGGTAACATTAACTGTCCCCACACTCTTTTCTCCTTCAACAACCTCAGACTCCACAGTCTCTCCATCTCCTATACTGCGAACGTACTTCCTGGGGCTGTTCTTTATGGCAGTCTGGTGTACAAATTCATCTTCTGGGGTGCGATTCCTGTTGATGAAACGATAGTTGTTTCTTCCATTGAACCATGTTGCTGTTCCCCAAATCTTCCTTGCCCTTCCTTGCCCAAACCTTCTTGTCCTCGCCCGCTGGTATGAAGCCACTAAGACCGCCGCTCTCTCCGCAGCTGCTGGTGATACCGTGCTTGGTATAGGCGGTTTTAAGGTTGGGGGCGGGTACGGCAGCGGGCGGCTGCTGGGTCTCGGCCTCGCGACTCTGTTGCGGTGGCGGTGACTGGGGGCCTGGGCGGCAGCAGCTGCTCCTTTTGGTGTGTGATGCACTAGTCCGGCGGCGGCGGTGGGGCTGCTCTCAGGGCGCTCTGGGGTCCGCTCTCTACTCCCCTTACCGATTGAACTTCATTGGTGCATTCTACAACCCCATCTTCGTTCGCTTCTCGTCAGAGAACTACATGCTTATCCTCCTTCAACTCAAAGTGTAAGAAAAAAGGTGAAAGAAATACTTTATAAACAAAAAATGAACCAAAGACCAAAAGTAAACAAAGATTCGTAAGATAATCAATTTTAGATGATTATGAAAAATTAAGGGAAGCATTGTCTTTAGTTGAGTTTCACTGAACATGAAAGAGATAAAAGGGGTGAAAAGTAAAAGCATAGGCCAAAATGGAAGTTCCCTTGGACCAGTTCTAAAAGAGAAGTTGTTCCTTAGGGAAATTGGAAGACTAGTGATGTGTAATAGTAA
Organism: Trichosurus vulpecula; assembly: GCF_011100635.1. Taxonomy (NCBI): domain Eukaryota; kingdom Metazoa; phylum Chordata; class Mammalia; order Diprotodontia; family Phalangeridae; genus Trichosurus; species Trichosurus vulpecula. The sequence goes on from NC_050579.1 coordinate 199,210,368, forward strand.
TAATGATAGTTAACTTCTATTTAATTTTGGTAAGCATTTCATATAGGATCCTCACAATAACTAAAGGATAGGTAAAGCAGATATCATTATGCCTCTTTCATAATGAAATTCATCTCTTTCTATCTATTGGATAGAAACATACCTATGTCTCCCCCATCCTTAAAAATTCCTGACCTGATCCAGTTATTCCCTATAGCTATTATCTTATATTACCCCTCTCCTTTGCAGCTAAACTCTTTGAGAAAGCAGCTTATGCTAAATCTTTTAACTTTCCTCACTCACATCCAAACTCTCTGAAATGTGCTTTTAACCTCATCATTTAACTGAAAATGCTCTCTCCAAAGTCATCAGTAGCCACTTAATCCCCAAATTAGTGGACATTTCCTAATCCTGATGCTCCTTGGCCTCTCTGAAGCCTTTTCACTGTAGATCATTCCGTTCCTGTTTGATACCTTAACTCTGTCTTGGTTCTTCTTCTACATTTTTGATGACTTCTCAGTCTCTTTTGCTATATCTTCATCCAGGTAGTTGTGAGTGGCCCCCAAGGCTCTGTCCTGCATCTTTATACTCTTTATCTCATACAGGGTTCTTAAAAGCTTACATGGATTCAGTTATTATATCTATATAGATGAATCCCAGATGTACAAATGTAGCCCCAATATCTCTTCTGAGCTCCAGTCCTGTATCAACAACTACCTTTTGCATATCTCAAAAGTGATGTTCTCTTGGCATTCAAACTTAACCTGCCTAAAATAGAAATCATTGTTGTTGCCTCCAAAATTCTCCTCTCTTCTTAACTTTTTTATTACTATTGAAACTACCATCATCTTTTCACTCGTCTAGGCTCACAACCTAAATGAAATCCTCATCTCCTCACTTATACTCACCCCACATGCCCAAACTGTTGCCATTTTCTATATCCCTCCTCCATACTTACACAAGTCGCCATTTCAGTCCAAGTTCTCATCACCAATTATCAGGTATTTTGTGAAAGATTCTTAATGAGTCTCCCTACCTCAAGTGTCTCCCCACTCCAGTTCATCTACCATTCCACTGGGAAAGTGATTTTTCTGAAGTACAGGTATAACTATGTCAATCCCTTAATCAATTCCATATGTCCGTTATTACCTCCAGGATCAAAAATAAATATATGCATCCTAGTTGCCATCTAATTACAACTTGGACCTTTCCCACCTTTGTAGTTTTATTATACTTTACTCTACTTCATATAGCTAAAGTGTAACTACACTGACCTAATTACTCTTTTTCACACACAACACTGTGCATCCAGACTCTGTGTCTTTCACTTACTGTATCCTACGTCTTGAATGTTCTCTTATCCCCCCTCTGCCTCCCTGCGTCCCTGGCTTCTTTGAAGGCTCAGCTCAAATTTCACCTTTTGCAGGAGGCCCTCTATCGCATCTCTTTATGAAGTGCTAGGAACCAATATATTCCTAACAGCCTGATTCATCCCAGCCTGAGCACTGTCGTGCTACTCTGGTTGCTAGCATTCCCTGACGGTTCCAAGGTTCCCACCTTTGGGCTTTGATCATTTTTGTTGTTTTGTGATCTCCCTGGCTCTTTCTCATGGAGTCCTCCACTCTTGCTGCATCCACATAAAGAGCTTTGCAGGCTACATATGTTTCTGGACTTTGACTGGATACTAGCAGCAAAATTTCATTGGTGTACATGTCTCAGCATTCCTGGGCCAACTTCCCTTGTAGTATTTCAATCCATGCTATTCTACCCCATGCATCTCTTTGGAAGTGAAGTTAAGTATTGTTAAACTCCCGTCTTCGTGTCTCCTCAAATTAAAAACCAATGTGGTGGGGAACCCTCTTAAACAAATAAGCATAGTGCAGTCAAACAGATCCAAAGTGGCCATATCAAAAAATTAAAGTTTTTTCCTACTCTTTAAGTTCATTATCTCAGTGCTTTATGTCCTGAATTGGGGTAAACCAGGCTCTCCCCCTTGCTCTGCTTCTTTATGGATTGGTCAGCCCCGGTTGGTTCCATCCTGAGTGACCTAAGTGACTGCATTATTCTCTGCCTATCGTGTCTTGTGCTTTTGGGTCTTTGAGGTTCAGAATTCTGAATCTTCAGACCCTTTCTGCAATCTCTTGACAAAGAGGAAATTCTATTATGGTTATAGAGGTGGAGACGATGGGAGTCCTAGCTGGAAGTGACCACTTACAAACTAGAGTTTGTGTAGGAGAAAGAGGGAATCTGTACATGGTCTAATATTCATCCTATATTTGTGAAAAGAAGATTTCAAAGATTTCAAAAAATAAGGCTAAAATGGGAAGATTAGGATGGGAAAAATATGTTAAGCTATATTGGAGGGAAAAGGAATATTGAAGGAGAGACAGGACCTTTGCTTAGGATGAAGGTGAAAATAACAGAAAACATAGAAGGCAGACTGACCTGATCTTACTTAGCTTGTTTTCTTTTGCAAAGGAGAAAGACCTTTGAAGGGGGAATGATAAAGCAAAAATGACTAGTACAGAGTCAACACCTAAATAAGGGGATAGTAAAAGATAGCATAGGTTGCCTTGATGGATTCAAGTCACTCGGTCAAGAAGTATTGTATTCTTAGTTACTGAAAGAACCCGAAGAATTCAGTACTGAATGAACTATATATGGAAGATCTTCAAAAAATCTAGCAGTACCACACAACTGGAAAAAAGGAAGATGTCTTAATTTTCAAAAAAAGAGAGTTCAACAGTATTTGCAAACTATAGACTAGGAATCTTGACTAAAGTTGCTGGGATAATTCTAGAATGAATCATTAAATAGTTGGCTGGTGGTCATCTGGAAAAGGAAGCAATGATTACAAAATACATCTGCATGGCTTCATCAGGAACAGGCCGTACTAGACTTCATTTCTGGTTTTGAAGGGGTTTACTAAAGTAATAGATATGGAAATGCTGTGGTTATAGTTTCCCTAGACTATAGGAAAGTCTTAGATGACTTATCTCATGCCAGCTTTATAGACAAAATGAAGAAATGTACTTTAGATGAAAATACAATTAGATGAATCAAAAAAAAATGGTTGGATGGCTGACCTCAAAGGGGAGTTATTTATTAATGGTTCACTGAAGTGTCCAGTCTCTCGTGGGAAATTCCAGGGATTTTTTCCAGCATTCTTTTCTGCTTAAAAAATTTCTTAATGGCTTGTTTAAAGGCATAGATAGTATACCCATCAAATTTTCAGGTGACATAAAGCTGCAAGATACCTAGCACATTCTATAATGGAAGTATTGTTTAAATGGATCTTGCATTGTATTTACCTAATAAGATGAAATTCAATAGGAATGAATATAAAAATTTACACAAGTATGAAAAATAAAATCTACACACAGAGAATGTGGGGCCATGGTTATTCAGTAGTTGTTTCGAAAATAAAAATATTTGAGGGGGAGAGGCTCAGTGGATTGCAAACTATATGAGTCAGCAGTGTGATGGGATAGAAAAACAAGCTAATGCAATCTTGGGCTACATTAAGAGAGATATAGCTTTCAGAAAAAGAGAAATGGTATTTACATCGTACTCTGGCCTTGTCAGATCACATCAGGGGTCTTGTGGTCAACATATTTTAGGAAGGCTATTGATAAAATAGAAAATCTCTGGAAAGAAGCCAAGATGGTGAAGAGCATTAAGTCCATGTTGTATGAGGATAGATTAAAGGAAATAGGTATATTTAGCCTGAAGAAGAATGATTCAGGGGAACATGTTAGATATGCCAAAGTATTTGAAGAACTATTAAGTGGAGCAGGGATTAGATTTAATCGCTTTGAACCCAGAGTGCAAAACCAGCAGATACTGTGAAACACCAAACCTGTTGACTGAGGGAATATCAATAATGCAAAAAGGAGATTCTTGAGCTCTTACTATAGTGCCTCCAGTGCATAGTATAGTGCCTGGCACATAGCAGATGCTTACTACATTTTTACTGACAGATTTGAGGACTGCAGCAGCTCTAGGGAATCTCTCTTCCACCTGGATTGTAAACTGCGTCTTCTCCATCACTCTGGTGAATACTTTGGGGAGCATAAATTTCCTCTGTATGTTATCAAAGGGTGATTGAACAGGATTATTTATAATATTACATCTTCCAAGGATCCTTGAATGATTTAGATGTATGGATTGGTGATATCTGTTATAAAATAGTTTGTAAAATGATGCTTGATTCTACAAAATCAAATGTTTCTTTTTTCTGTGTAATCAGCACAATTCACTTTATTTGTTTCTTACTCTTATTCTATAGAGGATGCCCTCAATTCATGTATTAATTCCTCTTATAAAGATTTATGTAGATGAAAGAGTAGACATAGGTTAGTTTTTTTTTCTACACAATTTTGTGTTCTCCCCCAACATCCTTACAAAATATATGTCTTCTACCATGAATTTCCTCTCTCTATATTTGCCCCTGCTAAATTTCATCATATCCGACTAGGCCTATCATTCTTATTTGTGAAGAAATTTTTGGACCAAGACTATATCTTTCAGTGTGACAGACTAGATGATAAAAAATGTTAAAAAATATAGGGTCAAGGTCAAGCATGGATCTCAGGGACATTCTCTCTAAATTAATAGATTTAGAGGAGGAAGGGACCTTAGGGATAAACTAATCCAACCCCCTTTTCTTTTCAATTGGGTAATTTCTGGTGCATAACAGTTAAGCCAACTGCCCAAAGTCATACACATAGAGAGTAATAGAGCTGGAATTTGAACCCAATTTAGTATGCTGTCTCTCTTGAGTGGACATTGACATACGTATAACTTGGGCAGATAGAGACTATTAAAGTAACCTATGAGGAAATAAGGGCCAGCCTGGTAATTTCCAAGAAAAAGAGAAGTGGAAGATTTTAGAATCATTTTAGAGAGAGAATCATCAGGGCATGCCGGGTGAGAAGGAGCAATCCATTTTGAGAATACAAAGCTTCTATTAATGTTGGCTTATTGCAAATTACAGATTTTCATAAAAGGTATGCCCTTGAGCTTGCTAAAGAGATGACCTTCTGGGGTTAGTGAAAAATAGGACACATAATGAGTATTGCAACTACCTTCATTTTTCCTGGGTTGAGATTATTTTTTTAACAACAGATTCCTCATTAGTCTTCATATTTTTCTGATTGTTTATCATTATATAAAATAACATATATTAGATTCCTTTGGACAGATCCTATGACCTAGATAATATATTCCTGACATTGGAAGTATGAAGGATTTCAGTATAAAGTGCATCTGGCACAAGGTAAAATATTATTTGATTAGAAAACATTTGATATTCCACCAAGGCCCTTTCCTCATTTAGTTAGCTCTGCACCTCTGCAGAGTTAATCCAAGCACTAAAGTTATTAACTCTCTATACTTGAATGAGTTCTGCAGAACAGCATGAGAGAGGGTCCCTTAGAGACAATGATGCAGAACTCAGAATGCCCAGGATTCCAATCAGCAACGACCGCCTGACTTTACAGGGATATACTGAGTAAATCACCTGGCTACTCAGATCAGTCATGCCAATGAAGGGTTTTTTGTTTGTTTGTTTTTGTTTTAAGTGGGACCTCCTGGAAATTGATAAATTGTAAAGTTGAAAATATTCTAAGCAAATGACATTTCTTTTTGAGCCTTGAAACAGCAACTTTCATGAAAGAATGGCTGGTTGGTTGGCTGGCTGAACGAATGAATGAATGAAAAAATAATTTAAATATTTGCCCTACATAAGGCACTGTGTAAGTGCTGGGGATATAAATAGAAAAGTTGAGGCAACTCTTTATTGTTAAGAGCTTGACTTTCTAATGGAGAAGAAAACACATAAGAAATTGGTTAGTCAGTCAATAAGAATTTATTTAGTGGCTACAAAGTGACAAACACTGTGCTCAGCGCCAGAGATACAAAGATAGGCAAAAGATAATTACTACTCTCAAGGATCCTACAGTTTAATAGGAGTGATAATATGAACATAGTTATGTATAAACAAAATTTATAAAGATAAATTTGAGACAGTTGAGGGAAGGCACTAAGAATTAAGGGAGAATCAGGAAAAAAATTTGTTGTAGAAGGTGAGATTTTCGCTGAGACTTGAAGGAAGCCAGAGAACCCATGAAGCATAGATGAGAGGGAAGAGAATTACAGCCAGTGAAAATGCAGGGAGTTAGGGGATGGAGTGTCTTGTTCCAATTTCACTAGATCACCGAGATGTGGGGGTGAGTATGGCATAAGAAGACTAGAAAGGTAAAGGTATGGGGGTTTAGGCTATGAAGATTTTGAACTCCTAACAGAATCTGTTTATATTTGTTCCTAGAGATGATAAAGAGCCACTGGAATTTATTGAACAGGGAACTGACATGTTAAGACCTGCATTTTAGGATGATCACTTTGACAAGTGAGTAGAGGATGGGCTGCAATGGGGAGAGACATGAGGCAGGGAAACAACTGGAAGGCTATTGAAGGAGCTAAGGCATGATGGTGTGCCCAAGATAGTGGCAGCGTCAAAGGAGAAAAGGGGGCATATGTATACTAGAGGTATTGCAAAGATAACATTGATACGACTTATTAACTTGGGTATGGTGGGGTGAGAGAGTAAGGAGTTGAGAATGACACCTAGATTGCAAGCTTGGGTGCATGATCCACTGGAAGGGTGGTGGTTATCTGGACAGAAATAGGGAATTTCAGAAAAGGGTAATGATAATGGGTTCAATTTTGGACATATAGAGTTTAACACGTCTATGGAAAATCAAATTTTCAAGGTTACTAGGGTGGCATGGTGGATAGAGCACTGGGCCAAGAGTAAAGAAGACCTGAGTTCAAATCTAGCTTCAGACACTTAATAGCTATGTGATCATGGCAAGTCACAACATCTGTCTCAGTTTCCTGAACTGTAAAATGGAGATGCTAATAGCACCCACTTCCTAGAATTGTTGTAAAGATTAAATGACAATATTTGTCAAGTGCTTACCCATAGTGTGTAACACTAGAAGGTGTTTAATAAGTGATAATTTCCTTCTTCCCATTTTCATTGATAAAATCTTTTCTGTTTCTGATGCTATCTTTTTATTTTGTTTTCCCTTACCATCCAATTATCAATATTGAAACTATCATAAAACATACTAAAATAATTTATCAGGTAATTACAACTTAATAGACACAGTATTTTTCTTTTATAATTCATATTTAATAAAGACTGATGGATTTAAAATCCGATAACCTGGGTCTGAATGTTGATTTTGCCATTTAAGCCTTCTGGGCCTCAATCTTATAAATTATATACATAAAAAGATATATAGGTTTTCAAAGTACCTTACACTCATCTAATTTTATTTCATTTATTGACACATTAATGTATCATAGTTATTTATATGTGTATCATAACTTGAGAGGAAACCTGACACAGTTGAAAGAGTCCTGGATCTGAAATTGAGAACTGGTATAAACTTCTGGTTCTGACACTTGCTAACTGTGCAACCTTGGGCAAGTAACCTAACTTCAGTTTCCTTATCTGTAAAATGAAAGTTTGTTGTGGGAGAAATGCCCAGTAAGATTTAAAAGTGTCGTAGAAATATTAGTTGTTATACCTTTTTGCCCATAACCTTCATAAATGAATGAAGAAGCATTTATTAAAGCCTTACTATATACCAAGCTCTATGCTAAGTTCTTAGGATATAGACAGAAGAGGAAGACAGTTCCTAAAGAACTCATGTTCTGATAGTAGGAGACAATCCATTTAGAAACTTGTAATAAGTCAGTTGGAGAGGAAAGCTTAGTGTCCATAGTTGCATGGTAGATAAAATGGATCTCCTTTCAGGAAATCTCCAATTTCCATTGAAAAAACCATGTCTATTTCTTATATTGAACCATTTGACAGTGCCAAGAACTTTTCTGTTGCCAATTTCCTTTTTGGGGTCTTCAGTATTAGTGTTACTGAGGAATCTGAAGCACCTGAAGAGGCAGGTGACATGAAGGTATTGACTAGTCTTCTGTATTATCTAAAATTTATATCTCACCTAGGACTTAGTATACTATTTTTTCGTGCAAGAAGTAGTCATATAATGAATGCCTTGTACAGGCCCATTTAAAATAAGATTTGAGGTTTTGTGATTACTTAGTAGGCATCAGCAGACATTAGGTAAAGGGGTGACTGAAAAAAGTAGGTCCACACTGAACTAGTAGCAAGGAATATTAAAAAATGTAAGGGAAAATGGAAGTAGAATTTGGTACAAAGGCTACAACATATCTGTCAGTTTAAATGCCTACCACAGTTTAATGAATCTAACCTTATTAGCATGCCAGACACCTTGATGGTACCAAACTCTTCTCAAGTCAGTAATCCTAGGGTAAGATTGAATAGATAAATAAATGAATGAAAAAAAATTAAGTGCTGAGTATATGTAAAACACTGTGCTGAGTGCTGGGGATACAAACCAAAAAGCAGATAGTCCCTGCTTTCAAGGACCTCACATTCTAATAGTGTGTTTTAACAATCCAGCTAGCAGCTTCTGTGGGGGCGTAAGATCCCTCCATAGCCAGCACCCAGGAGGCTGCCGGGCACGCCGGGAAAGCACAGGTTCTTTTTATCTGCTTAAACAAGGAAAGCACGGTGAAGGGGTTGACCAGCTTACTTTAATCCAGCATTCAGTTAGTTCAGGGGAGCATACAGACAAGCATCAACAGACAGACCAAATACAGATTACAGTCAGCTAGTTCAGGGGAACAAATAGCCAGTATCCTGAAGTTCAGAACACTCATTTAGTTTGGGGGAAAGCAAAACTAGCACCCCAAACTTCAGAACAAAATACAAATAAATTACAAATATCAACAGACAGACCCAATACAATTAATAGTTACCAACATCTGGGCTCAGCCTGAGAGCAAGGGCTGGCCCAGAGTATACTCGCCACTGCTCCCGTGCCAACCAGAAAAGAAAAGAGGAATCTTCAAGCCGTCTTCTCCCCTCTTATAGAGTTTTTGACATCATGAAGCGCCGCCTGAATGACCAGGGCCAATTGGTTCTTGAGTTGGCCCCTCCCCCTGGTGTAGACTAGGTTAACACCCAATAGGGCATGGCTCTGGAGTTAACACCTCCCCTCTGCCGGCCCCATGAATCATCACACAGGAAGTTCTCTGCTCCCAGCCATGGTCTCTGGGCTTCCTGCCCCGGAAGAGGTCACACAGGAAGTTCTCTGCTCCCAGGCATGGTCTCTGGGCTTCCTTCCCCGGAAGAAGAGCAGCAGGCCCAGAACCCAGCAAGGCCCAATGAGATAAACTGAGCCACCCAAAGAAAACAAAGGCCATTCTGGTCACATAGTGGAGATAACACATATAGATGATTTGGGTTGCAAATCAGATGGAAAAGTTCCATGATCCTTAGGGAGCAGCATCAGTGTGGTAGCTTAGGCAGTATTCTTATAAAAGCTTTTATATCATAGTTATAAATTCTGAGAAATCTTTAAGACAAGAATCTCCTGAAGAAAAAAAGGAAATTTTTACATCCTACTATGATATCTTTCTAAAAACTAGTATATATGATTACTTCAGAATATCTCTGAACTTTTTGAAGGGAGTATTCATTCTATCAACACAAATGAAAATCTCTTCATGACTTGGGGGATGGCCTCTCTCTCTCTCTCTCTCTTTTTCTTTCTGTTTCCTTATTGCTGAGACCTACAGCTTTGCTAAGTATGGTGGTATATTCCTGCAACCCTAGTTACCAGAGTGTAGTAGCAATTAGATTTGAAGATCTTTAATACCCATTAGTAGTCCATGTGACCTGCTTATATCACAGGAAGCCTAAGTTACATGTGGTGGGAGGAGCTTCCTGACAGGAAAAGGAAGTTATATCACAGGAAATGCAGAGAGAGAGAGAGAGAAAGAGAGAGAGAGAGAGAGAGAGAGAGAGAGAGAGAGAGAGAGAGAGAGGTTATAGCTACAAATGACTGCTAATGGGCACCCTCATGATTGTTAGAACTGAAAAGCCTGACTTAGCTGTACTGTGAGTTTGTTTTGGGGAAGACCCCAGCAGGGGAGCCAGAGAGGTTTTGGGATGGCGAGTCTCCAGGTTGTTATATGATGTTTTAAGTTCCTTGCTGTTATGATAAAGTGGGCTGGCTGGCTGCGGGAGCTGAACATTTGGTTATGAGATATGATTTTCTGGTGACTGAATAAATGTTATACTTCTTTTACCTTCTTTATGGAGAGTCTCTCATACCTTGTGATACAGAACTACATAGGCATATTCACGATTATCATTGATGTTGTGTTTATTGCCTTACTGTTACACAGAGAGGCTGAGGCTAGTGGATCACTTGAGCTTAAAGATACTGAGTTGCACAAGGCTAAGCCATTTTGGTGTCCACACTCTGTTTGGTGGCTATGTAATGAGTCTTCAGGAGTTTGGGCAGGACCTGTGTGGCTTAGCAGATCAGTAGTAGAACTGGGCCCTGAATAGTCCCTCCATTTCCAGCCTGCGCAAGATAGGGATACTTTTTTTAAAAGAGAGATTTATCCTTCTGTGGTAGAATTTACAAGGCCTAGTATGAGATCCTATACTTAACAAGCACTTAATATATACTTGTTTAATTGAACTCTAGCCTGGTCCCTCTAGAGTACAATGATAAGATTCTGTGATTCAGAATTTTAATGATGGAAAACACCTTAGAAATCATGTCTTCCATTTTATAAATGAAGAGATTTAGGCCCAGAGAGGAGGAATGAATTGCCCAAGGTCACATAGCTAATTAGTATTAGTTCCCAGACTGGTCACCAATCTAGCTCCTTCTAGTCCATTACCCTGCTTCTGTAGAAGGTCTTTGCTACCAGACCTTGTGGCTAGCAGGAGACCAGGTTACTGAGCTTTTTCTTTGATTATTAGCCCCCAAAACTTCCTCTTCACATATTTAGGTTCCCTTTTGTATAAATCAAATAAACATCAACATAAATTAATAAATGTATATCCAGTATTGGAGAAGGAAATGGCAAGCCACTCCAGTACCTTTGCCAAGAAAACCCCAAAATGGGGTCACAAAGAATCAGACATGACTGAAATGACTCAACAATACCGTATATATGATTGGAGAATAGACAAAGATCAGAAAATGGACATATAAACCCAAAGTTTATATGTCCATTAACTCCGAGCAGAAATGCTTCCTTAGCATGACCCTTGAATAAGAATGTTGGTCCCTAAGGAAGGGTAAAAGCTTATTGTGATCTCCCAATGGAAAAAGGTCATGTTCAGAAGCTTCCTATGTGGTCACAGGACAAATGGAGACTTGTGAAGAACGGTGGGTCTCTCAAGTGTTCCGGAAGAACTTTACTGCTTGAAGAGATTGTAAATAGATGCCATAGCAGAGAAGGTTGGCAGGACCTTAAGTTTCTAAAGTCTAGTTTGTATTCATTGGGATCCTCAGATGACTAGGAGGTTGATAACTCAGTAGAATGAATGAACAGTCCTGAAGGAAACAGAAATTAAAAACTATAGGATCATTGCATGACCTTTTGTGTACCTTCACTTCAATTATGTTGAATAATGACATCCAAATAACTGAATGCCATATTGGATCATAGATCTAGAGATGGAAATGATAATAGAAATCATTTAGTCCAATCTCCTGGTTTTAAAATGAGGGTCACGAAGACCTAAAAAGGTTAAGTGCCTTCATGAATGTCTTACAGTTAGTAAGGAGCAGCAAAGGCCTTTGTTCCAAATCAGGTACCTTTTCTTCAGTACTATATTGCTCCCATGTGAATATGGGTATAATTTCCCACCAAATATTTCTTATATAAAACATGAGTATGGTCTATAACCATATCTTCATAACACAGCTAATGACTCCAGAGAATTCCATTCAACAACTTGATTTTCCTTTTTTCTTAAAAGAAAAAAAATTCAAGCATCAGTATAAATAGTAATTCAATTGTACTCTAGAGAATGGATAGGTAAGAAATGAAAAATGATCAAAATGAGGACTAGGACATGATGTAATAAGCTTCATGATGAGAACACAAAGAAATCCTTCATGGCATAGATGATGGAGAGTTGGCCATAAAGCCAGGAAGACATGCCTCTAATAAGTGACTGAGGCAAGTCTCAATCTCAGGGCTCTCGGCAAGTGGTATCAAACTCAAATAGAAATAAGGTCACTAAATTGTACATAACTATTCCTGCAGGTAGCATATTGACTTAGAAAACCACTTTTTAAAATTATCTATATTCTATTGTAATTTTATTTATTTAGTCAAATATTTCTCAGTTACTTTTTAATCTGGTTCTGGCTCCGCTCTGGAGTGCTGCCTGCCACAAAGGGGCTGTCAATTATGCTGGAAGCCTCTGCTCTAGGCAAATCTCTCTTTAAAGCTCTTAAGTGCACTAATGGAGTTTCCTCACCTGAGTTAACAGGTTCAGTCCCCATCTGCAATAATGCCAAAAAAAGCTAGAAAATATTTATTCTGATGGATGATGATATAGACCCAGGATTAAATAGGAGGAAAATAGCTAGATCGTCTTTGGGAAATTACAAAGTTCCTTTAATAACCCCAAACTTTTCCAGAAAGTAAAGCAAATATTTTTAATACAAGAATTCTACTTTAATTACATGACTGCGAATCATGGGCCACTATAGTCTCTGAAGACTTAGGAATTAGTATCACAGAAAGGGCAGCCGAGAGGCAGGGTGGAGGTGAGCAGACTGCAGAGTGTAATGAATAAAGAGCTTTGGTAAATACATACGAAACAAAGAAGACTAGCCTGTTGTTTGAAAAATGTGAAGGCTAGCCATCATGTCCTCCACTGGTACTGTCCCAGGAACAGGAGAAATTGAAGACATCACTCAGTCAATAAATATTTAATAAGTGTTTATTGTGTTTCAGGCACTGTGCTAAGAGCTGGTGATACAAAGAAAGGGAAAACAGAGTCCCATAATCCAACAGGGAAGCTCCCTAACCTGTTGGGTGGATTTCCTGTGGTGAAGTAATTGGACGATATGGACAAGAGTCAGACAGGATAGGCAGGAAGTCACACAATGGATGCTTTGTGACCTGCATCGTTAGAGGAACTAATCCCAGTGAGAGCACAGATTCATTTGAATAATTGTTCATGTTCCTTTTTTTCAGTGTATACCTATATATTTTTCTTTCAAAAAGATCTCATTTTGAGATGGTGATTTATATTTAGGGGTGGCTTATATTCAGACAAATGCAATACTCTATCAGAAAAAGTTACAGAAAATGAGATCCTATTTTAAAGTAGGAATCAAAACAAAAGGGCTTGGAATGGGTGGACTTTCATAGCTAGGAAGGCCCTCAGAGATCAATTTCTGTAGCATTTTGAGATGTGCCTGACTAGCTCCCGCTGCTTCCTCTGTATGCCAATTGCTACTTCCCTTAATCTGTGCCAGCTAACTGGTGCTCTCCCTGACTTTCATCTCTGAGCCCCTGGTGTCTCCCCCCTGCCCCAGGCATGGCCCTGCTTTTGTAGCAGAGAGCTAACACTTTCTGTGCAACCAGAAGAGGACTGGGAGTGAGGGGATATAGCCTAGCCAGGAGGTAAACTGCTTCAGCTGACCTCTCATGGGCTCACTAAGTGTGAATGTTCACAGCAGGCAGGTGCTGATAGAGCAGAACTTTTTTTTTTCTCCCTGACTATCCCTTTCCCCTTCCTCCATTCCAAAATAAATGGAAGTCATTATGCAAGAAAGAATCCAGTGACTGTTCAGACTTACTCAGTTCCCATGTTCGCAGTTAACCAACTGAAGAAGAGTTGATATATGTTTACTGTAGGAGTTCCTCTTCTTCATGCCTTTCTTCCAGCTCCTAGTTCTCACCTCTTTTCTAGAATTTGCTCCAGATAAATTCTCATGAGGAGTTCAGAGCCCCAAAAGATCACTAGGCCAGAGTGATCATAGAAGATTATGGAGCAGAGATATTACTAAGGATTTTTGTAGCAAACTAGGAAAGGTGATATCAGTTGTGAATTAAGGCGGGTAGGGGAGGAGAGAAACACCGGTATGAGGAGGTGGGGGGAAAGTTCACATCTGTAGATCATCTGATAGTTTCCAATACATTGGAACAAGCATTTAGAGGCATTTAAGTTCCTGCTATATGAAAGGCCTTTTATTCTTATACTTGGTACTGAGTAGATAAAAGCAAAATGAAAATGTCTCTGCCCTTAAGGAAATCACACTACTAAGGGATGAAGCATTTAGTTTTGTTTATACCACATATAACATTTTATTGGTATAGGATCTGAAAATCAAGAAAATCCCTTTACTGATGTAGATCTGTATATGTTCTACCACTTAGTCTTAGAAACTTGCTTAGAGCGCTGAAAGATTAGTGACTTGCTTGAATTACAAAGTGTCACACAAAGTGTGACAGAACTTATATCAACTGATACAGAGTGAAGTGAGCAGAACCAGGAGAATGTTGTACACAGTAACAGCAAAATCATGTGACAACTCTGTGTCACTGTGTCACAACTCTGTGACAAATCATGTGACTTAGCTCTTCTCAGCTATATGATGATCCAAGACGATTCCAAAGGAATCATGATAGAAAATGCTATCTACATCCAGAGAAAGAACTCATGGAGTCTGAATGCAGATTTAAGCATACTATTTTCACTCTATTTTTTTATGTGTTTCTTTTTCTTTTGGTCTGTTTGTTTTTCACAACTTGACTAATATGGAAATATGTTTTACATGATTGCACATATATAATTCTATCAAATTGCTTACTGTCTTAGGGAGGGCAAAGGTGAAGAAGGAAGAGAGAAAATTTGGAACTCAATTTTTTTTAAAGTGAATGTTAAAAATTGTCTTTGCACGTAATTGGAAAAAATACTATTTAAAAATGTATCAGAAGCAAAACTTGAACTTGGATCTTCTTGACTCTGATGTTAACTGTCTGCCTATTATGCCATGCTGTGTTACTATAAGATTTAAATAGTTAAATAAATACAACAAAGTTTGAAGGAAGAGAGAAAACTAAAAAAATAAGGTTACGGGGAAAGGCTTCCTTTAGGAAGTGGCATTTCAACTGAACCTTGAAAGAAGGTATGAGTGCCAGTCAGAAGAGCTGAGGAGACAGTAAATTCTAGGTGTAGATGACAGTCTATACCAAGACCTGACAACAGAAGATGGACATTCTGAGTTTAGAAAATGGCAAATGGGCCAGTTTGACTGGAACATAGGTTGTGTGAAGACAACTAAAATGAAATAGCCAAGAAAGGAGTCTGGAGCCGGACTACGAAGGTCCTTAAATGCCAAGCTTAGGAGTTTATATTTTCTCATAGAGGCAATAGGAAACCACTCAAGATTTTTAGCAGGGGAGGATATCATTTTGGCATCTTTGTGGACAATAAATGAAAGATGGGATATGTCAGAAGCCAGGAGTCTATTCTGGAGGTTGCTGCAGTGGTCTTGTGTAGAGACTTGGACCACAACTAGAGTAGTGGCTGTCTGAGTGGAACACAAGAGATAGATGCAGAACATGTTAGTTAGAGAGAACCAACAATTTGGCAACTGATTGGATGTGGCAGGTAAGGGACAAGGAAGAGACTAAGGCAGAAATTCTTCATTTTCAATCTATGAACTTAGTTTCTAAAAATGCCTTGATAACTGCATTTCGATATAATTGGTTTCCTTTTTAATTTGCTATATGTATTTATACATGTAACATACTATTCTGATCAGGGGGTCTATGGGCTTCATCAGAATGTCAAAAAAATCATGCTATCAAAAAGATTAAGAACCTTTGTCTAAGATATCAAACCTGAATTTGAGGTGGTGATTGTGGAAATATGGAAGTTTGGGGGAAGGGGCAGATTTAAGGTATCAAGAGGGTCAGGAAAACTGAAGGAGACAAAGGTATCCAAATAGGAAGGGGTGGCTGTCAGTGTCAAAAGCCACAAAGAGACCAAGAAGGATGAGGACTGAGAAAAAGCTATCAGACATTGATAGTTAAAATATCCATCATAATTCAACTGAATTTTTCCTCTCCAAAGTTACCAATGATCTCTCAATGAACAAATTAAATGCTCTTTTATCAATTCTTATTCTACTTAACCTCTATGCCACATTTGACACTGCCAATCACCTTCTCCTGGACACTGTCTCCTTTTTAGGTTTTCATGACACTGATTTCTTCTGTTTCTCCTCTCTGATTGCTCTTTCTTAATCTTCTTGCTGGACTTTCATCTATTTCATTTCCTCTAAGTATAAGTATTCCCTCAGGCTTCGTCCTGGGCCCCCTTCTTTTTTCATTCTATACTATCTCATTTGGTGATCTCATCAACTCCCAATTATATACATATAGCCCTTATCTAACTGCTGAGCTATACTTTAACTGCCTCTTAAAAATCTCAAGCTGGGTCTTTTGTAGTGTCTCAAACTTGTTGTGTCCAAAAAAGAGCTGTTTCTCTTTTCCGTCTTCTTAATGTCTTTATTACCACTGTGAAGGGAACCACCACCCTCCCAATTGCCTAGGTCCATATGCTCAGTGACATCCTTTACCCTTTACTCTCACCCCATAAATCTCATCTACTGATATATTTATTGCTTCTATCTTCATACTATCTCTTGTAAATGCCCTCCATTCATACAACCAGATCCCTAATTCTCAACATCATCACCTCTTGCCTGCACAACTGCAACAGCCAGCTGACTTCCCTGTCTCAAATCTCTCTTCACTCTTCTCCATCCTCTGCCAAGGTGATTAAAAATATAGATCTAAACATGCTATGTACCTCCTCAAGGAACTCTACTGGTTCCCTACTCTGCTCAGGGTCAAATATAAACTTACCTGTTTGACATACCAAGCTTTCTATAACCTGGCTCCTTCCTACCTTTACAACCCTCAGTACTTTACTCCCTTTCAGAAACTTTAAGATCTATTGAGAGTGTTTTGCTCACAGTTTTTGAATACATCACCCCATGCCTAGAATACTCTGCCACATCACCTCCAACTCTCAGTTTCCTTGGCTTTCTTCAAGACTCACCTTTAAACCCCACCTGATTCAGGAAGTCTCCCCACTATTGTACCCACCCTCTAGCTTCTAATGTCTTCTCCTTTAATATAACCTTCATGTTTTCTATGCATATCTTGTATATATGTAGATACTTATTTGTGGTTTATCTCATTAGAATGTATGCCCCTTGAAATCAGGGAATGAGTGTGTGTGTTTGTGTGTGTGAGAGTGTGTACATCTTTGTTGCCTTTTATCATGTCTCTATCACTGAGAACAGTGCTTGGCATATAGAAGTGCTTAATAAATGATTCCCAAATAGCTTTGAAATAGCAAAGACTTGGCCACAGGTGTTCGGAGCTTATTTATTTATGTGACCCTGCCCAAGCAGGTATGTTATTTCACAGATGGTCACATCCCAAGTTTATGTATATGTATATGCATGCATGCGTGCATGTATGTGTATGTGATGTGTGTATGTGGAGTAAGGAGGCCATGGAGAAGAAAGCACAGATTTCAGGCCACATAGGATTACTCCCCAATGTCCATATCAGCCTGGGGATCTGTCTCCTCCTCTCTATGATTTTGGTTTAGATTCAAGGTAAAACCATTTTGCTTCAGTAAGGGAATGTGGTAATGTCCCTACCAGGGGAAAGTCTCATTGGACAAGATATCTGAATGGAGTCCATGGCTGTGAGACTGGGAAACTCTACAGTTTCTTCTTCTTACTTCCCCCTTTATCAAGTATCCATCTCAGCCTCATCAGACAGATATAAAGGTGGGGTGATGCTCTCATTCTTATCTTCATGCTCTTCCCTTCAGTCCCCTCCACAATTGGGATTGGATAGAAAACAGATAATGCTCTAACTAAAGCTGTCTACTATATGGTTGTGTAGGATAGACCGTGTGCCATATTTCTATTTCTTGACATAGAAGAAATTTTCTGTCCTTGAGGGTCACTTAACCTCAGTTTTTGCCTCAGTTCATGATCTATTTACCAGGTAATCTTTGACTCCTGTGGAACCTATATGTGGGACAAGAAGCAATAGTAGAACCAAATATGTAAAAAAAGGTTTGGCTTAATATTGGAAAAGGAATACAACAAGGCTGTATATTGTCAATTTATTTCTTTAACTTATGTGCAGAGTGCATCATGTGAAATGGCAGGCTGGGTGAATCAAAAGCCAGAATTAAGGTTGCCAGGAGAAATGTCAGCAATCTCACATATGCAGATGATACCACTCTGATGGCAGAAAGTAAAGAGGAATTAGGAAACTTCTTGATGAGGGTGTAAGAGAAGGGTGTAAAATCTAGCTTGAAGCTTAAACATGAAAAAAAAAACATCTTGGCAACTGGTCCCGTCACTTCCTGGAAAATAGAGGGAGAAGAAATGGAAGCAGTGTCAGATTTTATATTCTTGGGCTCAAAGATCACTCCAGATAGTAACTGCAGCCAAGAAATTAAAAGACACATGCTCCTTGAAAGGAAAGCTATGACAAATCTGTGCAACAAACTAAAAAGCAGAGACATCATCTTGCCAGCAAAAGTCCATATAGTCAAAACTATGCTTTTTCTAGTAGAAATATATGCATATGAGATCTGGAGTATAAGGAAAGTTGAATACCATAGAACTAACAGTTCCAAATTATGGTGCTGGAGAAGGCTTTTTAGAGTCCCTTGGATGTCAAGGAGGCCAAATCAGTCAATAGTTAAAGAAATTAATTCAGGATATTCCCTAGAAGGTCAAATACAGAAGCCGAAGTTTAAATACTTTGACTACATAATGAACTCACTGGACTCACTGAAAAAGTCCTTGATCTTGGGAAAGATTGAAGGCAAAAGGAGAAGGTCATGACAGAATAGAAGATGGATAGACAGTGTCATGGAAACAATATTAACATGAACTTGGAAAGACTTTGAGAGATAGTTGACTATAGAAAGGTCTGGTGTACTATGGTCTATGGGGTCATAAAGAGTCAGATACAACTGAATAACTGAACAATAACAAAACAACAACACATCTTGGAATAACATTTTCATATTTTCCCAGAGCTAGAAAGTAACACCTATGTTATTTTAAATGATTAACACATTTTTGTTGAATTCAACTGAAACCAGATTCCGTTGGTACACAAATGTAGTGTGAGAATTCAGAGAGTAAAAACCAGTCCATTAAATTGTTTCTTTGTATCTTCAATAAAAATTTTCCTAACACTTTTTCCTTCAAGACCCAAGTTGTCTAAACCATTGAACATTGCAAGTTTCAGTGGGTCCAAAGAAATAGGTGCTCCCTTTCATCAGGAATCAAGAGCTGCATGATGTAGTCAAGTTACCATTCTGGTATGCCTCATCTCCTGCTATCTTGGGACAAAATTTTGGAGATAGTTCAGTGCATGAATGACCCCCAGGGGTCAATCACCACATTATTCTTCCTCTTTTACTGGAATCTCAGAACTATGAGAGATTCTACACTTCTAAGCCTTGTTCCATGACTCTAGAGGGTAGTAAGTGCCCCTATAAACATCATTCTGATGCTATGAAAAAATTACAGTTTCTTGCTTCCCTTCCTCTAGGCACTCAGAATCTACATCCATGATGGGGATTCTCTCTCCCTCCTTTCTCATTCTTATTACTGTTCTCCTTCACAATTCATGGCTCCCTTTTTCCCTATCATTCCACTGCCACTATCTATTATTAATAAACTCCGTTTTATACTGACTGTCTTCATTTTGCATTCTTTTTACCTTCTTGAATTAACTGCAACCTGGTTCTCATCAGAAACTGTTTGCTTGACCCTCCCTTCCAATTCTGTATGCTTCTTGTTTCAGACACTGAAAGATTGTTTCTTTGTTACACTTCCAGGCTGATTTTTTGTGACTAATTGACTTCCTCTCCTTTGTAGTTTACTCCATTCATATTTATCACCTGAATCAAAACTTTTGTTTCCCAGAAATCAATCCAATCTAATTCAATCCAAAAAAATCAATCAAGCATGAAATCAGATAAGAATCATTAAACAAACATTTCTTAAGCATTTATTATGTGCCAGGCATCACATTAGGCGCTAGGGATACAAGTGTAGAAGTGAGAAAATATCTTTCTAAAGCATAGTGCCTAGAACATAGGAGGTGCTTAGTGGATGCTTTATTAATTAATTTAAGAAAATTTCGTTCATCTGGAATCCATCATCTACATAGCTCCCACCATTATTTTCCTTAAGCATATGTGTTATCATGTCACTGATCTGCTCAAGAATCTTCCAGGGTGGCCTTTGTCTCAGTCTCTGCCAGCAAAGGGTTGCTAGCAGACACAACAGAAGAAACATTGAAAGATTCATTTCACATCTCTGTTGGTGACAGAATAGTCACTGACAGGGTCATCTAAAGGGTTCAGTTTTGTGAACTTCAATTCAGAAGGAGATGCTAAAGCAGCAAAAGAGGCCATGGGAGAGCCGGTGATTGATGGAAACAAAGGCCATGGTGGTAGTTGTGGTGGTGGTGGTGGCAGCTTCAGTAACTGAGAAGGTGATAGAGGAGGCCAAGGGGCTTTGGTGGCAGAGGCCAAGGAAACTTTGGATGTTGAGATGGTTTCCAAGGAGTCTGAGGAAGAAGAGGAGACAGCAAGCCATAAGAAAAGAAAATAATGTTTCATTAGCTTCTCCCCATTTTCTTTGCCTCTGCTATTTGAATAGACCCTGGGGTTTTATTCTGTCATCTAATCATTGATAGCAGCTTCTGACGACATTCCAAGACAAATATGCAGTCCAGAGGCATTCTTAGAAAAATCTGGAAGGCATTTCAAGGGAAAGAGCTTATTGGTTTTGACTGAATGGATGATCCATATAAACATTTTTGTAAAGGTGGGTGATAGATATGGGAATTAACCTTTTTTGACTGTGAGTGGTCTAGAGATTATAATATTATACCCCACATACAAAACCATTTTTCCCTATTAAAAAATCTTCAGTGGCTCCCTCTTGTCTCTAGATAAATGATAACCCAGGGGTGGGTAACCTGTGGCCTCAAGGCCACATGTGGCCCTCTAGATCCTTGAGTGTGGCCATTTGACTGAGTTCAAGTTTTACAGAACAAATCCTTTTATTAAGGGTATTTTTTCTCCAACCCTGGGATAAACTCTTCCTTTTTGGCTTTAAAAATTCTTTGCAACTGGTCTAGCCTACCTTTCTAGATTTACTATAAATTACTTTCTTTCTATATTCCATCAAAACTCTTGTACTTTATTTTAAATATACATAGTCCATTACCCTTCTCTATATCTTTGTACCAGGCTATTTGTGTCTTACAACTGCAATATCGTCATTTCTTACCTCCTCATGGAATCCCTGGATTCCTCCAAGGATCACCTCAGATATCACTTCCTAGAGGAGTCTTATCCTGACACTGCTCCCCTACCCATGTAGTAATGCCTTTCCACAGAGATCCCTTTCTATGAGAGAGAGAGAGAGAGAGAGAGAAGGAGGGAAGGAAGAAAGAAAGAAGAAAGGAAGGAAGAAAGAAAGAACGAAAGAAAGAGAAAGAAAGAACACTTATTAAGTGCTTAGTATATCATAAGTACTATGCTATTCTTTACTGACACAAGTAGAAAAGGAAGACAGTCCTTGCTGTCAAGGAACTTACTGCAGGCAGAATAGAGAGTTCCAGCAGTCCTAAGAGTACTATAATAATATATCTTCTTCATGACAATTTTCACTGATAAAACTATATCTATTTCTGGCATTGAACTTTTTGACAGTGTCAAGGATATTGGTGATGACAACTTGATTGTCTGGGTCTGCAGCGATTATAGCTGCTGAGGAATCAGGGGCTACAATACCTGTAGGTTCTGTCTACATAGAGGTTACCTACCTAAAATGGTGGTACAAATCATTCCAGAATCAGGGCTGGCAGCCCTGGAAGTAATTTGGGAAACTAGGATTCTTGGGAGCACAGTCCTAGATTGCCTCAAACAGGGGCTGAGGGTAGGTGGTAGTGGTAGTTTGACAACACCTGGTGCCTCCTTTCTCTCTTAGGGGCCCTTTTTGTTTGGCTAAATTGACTTGCCTTCTGGTTGGCAGCTATTGGTCAATGGTTGTTGTAGTTGAAGGGATGTTAGGGCTCTTCTTGACAGATTATTCCCCAGAAAAAAAAGGCTGTGGGGGTAGGCTGAAAGTAAAGCCAGTGGCTAGAGGTGCTGCTATTCTGAAAGGTCTTGGATGTAGCCCTTCCACCACCGGGTTCTGAGGGGTAGTGGTGGTCATGGTGATGACAGTGTTCTTTCTATTTCCTTTGTACTTATTTTGTTTTAATTTTCTGTGTATGTATTGCTTTTCTCTAATAACATGTAAGATCCACGATAGCAGGGGCTGTCTCACTTTTGTATTTTTATCCCCAGTGGGTAGCATAGTGCCTGTCATGTTTGAAATTAATAAATCCTCCTTAATTCAATTGTCAGGCACAATTTTTTTTTCATAAACCTTTTTCTTCTATGCAACATTGACATGGATGAATACTTTTCCTTCTGGACTCTCTCTTTTCTCTGAATTTTTGCTCTTGTGACAACTTTTTTTTATTGTCCTATTTGTCTGTATTCAGACTCTTTAGTTGGATCACCATACATATGAAACCCTCTAATTGTGGCTGTACTTCAAGTTTCTGCTCTAGGCCCTCTTCTTTTTTCTGAATCCAGTCTCTTGGTGAACTCATGAGCTCCCATGAGTTCAGTGGGTTCAATATACAGATGACTTATAGATTTATGTAGCCAGGCCCAATGTCCCAAATTCTAGTTTTGTATCACCAACTCTGTTGAACATTTAGAATTGAATGTTCCATAAATACGTCAAGCTAAACATGTCTACCAGAGAACTAGTGATCTTTTCTCCAAAACTCATTCACCCCTCTTTCAAACTTCTGTGCCTAAGAGCTCCTGTGCTCCTATTCTTCTAGTTATACAAGTTCATAATCTTATAGTCATCCACGACTCCTTATTCTTTTTCACCTTACACAGCCAGGCAAGTGCCAAATCTTGTTTCTTCCTCCACAAGATATCTCACAACTGTAATCAATCAAAACGTTAACCAGTAAGCACTTCTTTTTTCACATTTGTCGATGAGATTTTATTTTAAGCTAATGGAATTGCCATATAGCAAGTCCATAATACCCAAGGAAAAAACTAGCATTCTTTGTAGTCTGTCTTTTTTCCTTCTACTCCCTACCTCAAACCCACTGACTATTCCCCATTTTTTTCTTTTGCTCCAGTATCTGATCAAAGTTGTCCTTTTTGATGAGATAAACTTCTCCACATGTGACTTGATCCTCTATCCTGCCATTTCCTTCAGGAGCTTACCTTCCAGAACATTCCATTTTTTTTCTCTTGTTTGTAACCTCTCCTCATACACTTTCTTTCTCAGCATGTATACATGTTCCTCACTATCCTCCATTAAAAAAACATTCACCTAAATTTTTCATCCCCTCTAGCTATCAGCTTATATTTCTTTTCCTTCTGCAGCCAGACTTCCAGCAAGGATTGTCTTTACTTAGTATCACCAGTTCATCTTTTTGCTTTCACAACTTATTTCCTTGAAATCTTGCTTCCATTTCCACCACTTGAGCAAAACAGCTCTCTACAAGATTACTAGTGATCTCTCAACTGCTGAATTCTTAGTTATTTCCCTTACATTATCCCTTTGCAGTTTGTAATATTATTGCCCACTCCTTCCTCCTGGACTCTCTTCTTTTGGTTTACACAACTCTTCTCTCCTTTAATTTTTCTCTTTTTTTGCCTATTGCTTATAATCTTTAGGTGGATCATCATCCATATTCCACACCTAACTATGGATTTATCCCCAAGGATCTGTGTTTTGAGCTTTCATCTCTCACTCTATACTCTCTCCCTAGGTGTTCTTGGGCATTTAAATATCATATCTATGTAGACAACCACCAAATAAATTTATTGATCTCTCTCTCTCTCTCTCCCTCCCTCCTCTCTTTCCCTCTCTACCTTTATTCTTCTCTTTCTTTCTCTCTCTTTCTTTCTTTCTTTCTTTCTTTCTTTCTTTTCTCTTTCTTTCTTTCTGTCTTTCTTTCTTTCTTTCTTTCTTTCTTCCTTCCTTCTTTCCTTCCTTCCTTCCTTCCTTCCTTCCTTCCTTCCTTCCTTCCTTCCTTCCTTCCTTCCTTCCTAGATTTGGGGGTCATCATTTGGGTTGTATGCTTTTATATACATATATATATATATACACACACACACAAACATACAATTTAAATCTTTATCCCAAACTTCAGTTGTACATTACCAACTGCCTTAATAGCTATATCTGAATGTCTTGTAAGAATTTTAAGTTCTTTATATTAAAAAACTAACTCATCCTATTCCCTTCTGCCCCAAACTTTCCCCTCTTCTAAACTTCCATATTTCTGGTGAGGGAATGATTAAACTCCCAGCAACACAGGTTTTAAACCTTGGAGTTATCTTTAACTCTTTCTCAACTAGACAATCACTTACCAAATTTTGTCAGTTCTACCTCTATGAATTTCCTTGCTGCCATTCTCTTCTATTTATTCACATTAACTACAACCCTAGTCTTATGTCTTGTGTCTTGTCAGTGGACTGTGGTGATGGGTTTATTAATTAGTTTTCCTACCATTAGTTTCTGTGTATAGCTACTAAATTGATATTCAGATATTCAGAAAACAGATCTGATCATGTTCTTCTGTTACTCAAAAATCGTCAGTGGCTCACTATTACCACTTGAGGTCAGGGTCTGTTTTGTTAAATTCAAAAATATTGTTAAATTAACATGAACTAAATCTGGAATAAATCATATGAAGTCTTTGTGTAGAGAAATATTAGACATTTTGGGTGGTTGATCCAAAAGAATGAAGAAGTATTACTTAACATTTTACAGTTGAGTTTTATATACACTATTTCTTTTGATCTTGACAATAACCTTGTGAGGCTGTTGGTGACAATACTATTAACACATTTTACAGGTGAAGAAATTTTGGCTCAGAGAAGTTAGGAGACTCCTTCAAGGTTACAGAGCTAGTCTGTGGCAAAACTGATTCTTAAACTTAAATTACTTGACTCTATATCTGGACTTTGTTCCATTATACCTTCCCTGAGAAAATAGCTAGTGGTTAAAGAATTAAAGAAAATTATGCTACTATTCCAATTAGTTTGTGGAGCTAATAGATCCATGAGTAAGTGATGAAATATATCCATAAAAGCTGGAAATTTCAAAGACCACATACTCCTCTAACGCTCATTACCATATTTTCAAGGGTTTAGTGAAGTTCACTTATAAAGTTTAGGCCATCTAACCATTTGTATATTCAGAAGGCAATTTTAATGCCAGTTTCACACTAGCTATTCCAAATGCATGTTTCTGAATGAACAATACTAAAACCTCACCAGAGGTCAGCAATGCAATTTTGGATTGCATTAAGTATTTGGAGATATGCGTGCTATTTCTTCAGGCATGTGGTATTTTTTGGGGAGTTTGTTTCTTATTAGCTAAATATGTTATTTCATCGAATTTTATTTAAGTAATTCAATAGATATCAATAAGAGAAAACAAGAAATCAGAGAATGTTTACTAAATGCTTTGAAAACATTGCCCCAGACTTAAGCTCACACATTAAAGATCAGGGAAAAAAAGAACCCATGAAATATAGTTAAAGCATAATTTTATGTCTGTAGTTATAGTAAATTAGCTTTGAAATGATCAATTTGGAGACATAGCTAAGGAAACCATTTAGTAATTCAGGGCAGTTTCTAGGACTGCATTGAAATTTTCTCTCCCAACATTGTAACAACAAAGTTGCTAGCAGCTGCTGTGGGGGTATAAGACCAATAACACCAGCACACAAGAAGGGCTGCTATCACAGGTTCTTTGATCTGCTTTTCTAAGAAAAGCAACTTTAAGGGGTTAACAAGCTTATTTTAATTAAACATACATATATCATTCACTTAGTTCAGGGGGAAAAGCCAGTACCCTGAACTTCAGAGAAAACAGAAACAGAAATTACAAGCATACGTTATATAAACAGAGCAAATAACAGAAACCAGTCTATCCATAGCAATACAAAGTTAGCAGAGAAGCACCAACATCTGGGTTTTCAAAGCTGGGGTACAGGCTGCTTTAATGGCTTGCCCAGAGTCTTGTCACCAACACTCTTTCAATGAGTGTGTCCCCAAAGGCAAAATGCCAACCTCACAGCCTTTATACCCTGTTCAGGGCCCTGAGGGCTCAGAGCATACTTAGCAAAAAGGTGTGGGGACTGGGGCCTCACATCTGGTTAGTGAAAGGGTGTGGGCATGCCTCTAATCAGCCCTCCATTTGTTGGCCCCACTGTGAGGTCTATTGAGGGAGTAGGAAGAGCCTTTAATTCAGGATCAGCATCACAAAGGTGTGGCCTGCTTCTAATCAGGCCTCTCTTTTGGCCCCACTTGAGGCCTATCCAATGGACAGGAAAGATCTTTCACTTACAGATTAGCCTTACAAATTTAAAAAAAAATTAAAAAGGAAATTAAAATGGCCTCACAGTGCCAAAAGCATAGCTAATTGTAGCCTAACTCAATGGACTTAAAGAAACAATTTTGAATAAGTAGAGTGATAAATGAAGATTTTACTCCTCCTCTGTCCTTTCCTCCCTCCCCTAAATTAAGCATTATAATATCAATTAAGTTGGAACTTTTTTACTGTTTTAGAATGATAAATTAATTAAGTGTGTTTGATTGAGCCTTACTAGGTACAAAGCCCCAGGCCCAAACCCCTATGCTAAGCCTATGTGGGTATGAAGCCTTCAGGGTCCTAAGGGGAGTTGCTAAGCCAGAGCCAAGAGTAAGAGCCTAAGTTCTGGTCACTCAGATGACGTTTGATGATGGCTAAAGAGTGTATAAAAAGAAAGAATAGAGCTATTTGCTTAGGGCTCTCACTCTTTGCAGAGTGCTGATATGGAGACTCTGGGTAGCTGTAGTTAGGAACCTTCCAGCTTGTAAACCCTGATGTTTGGACTTTGTTAAACTCTGGTAACTATGCATTAAGATTTGAATCAGACAAGGTCTGTCTGTTGATATTTGTAATTTGTTTGTATTTGCTCTGAAGTTCAGGGTGCTGGTTTTTCCCCCTGAGCTGAGTGAATGATATTTGTATGTTGGATTAAAGTAAGATTGGTAACCCCTTAACATTGCTTTCCTTAGTAAAGCAGATGAAAAGAACCTGTGTTGGCAGCTTTCTGTGTGCTGGTTGTCGGTGGGTCTTACACCCCTTCAGCAGCCACTAGCAGATTGTTGCAACAAGCATAGAATTCTAGAGTACAAATACAAATAGAAAGGGACAAAAGAGACTTTGTCCTAGGATATTGACATGAGGAGGGACACCATGCTTCCTCCCTGTAGTGTTCCCTGTCTCAATACCCCAGATATTTCCAATTCTAATCTTTGCTTCAGGAGCACATCAATATCATACTCTTCTTCTGGTCTATTGTATTTCAATAACACTCAGGGATAAGAATTTGATTAATTCTTCTCTCTGGCCCAAATGAACTTCAGTTTGGACTGTCCTCTCATACTCTGTCCACCATACTCTGCTCTGGCTTAACTGTTTATACTCCAGGTGGGAAAAATGTTCTTATTATGGTTTTATACTGAATTGAAAGGGGACAGCTAGTGTTTCTTCTTCTTTCCAAAGAAATTGAAGTCAAGAGAAATTTATGATTTGCCCAATATTTCTAGCAAAGCTACAGCTCTGGTCTTCCAACTCAGCTGCTTCTTGACTTATTCTAGCATGTATCCAAATCCAGAAAGTTTTGGGGTAAAAGTTAAACATGCCCAATCATGGAGCTATTCCATGGTGGGACATTGAGCTTGATTCAGTTTCAGAATGTAGAACAGTGAGCCTTCTGGAGCTACAGGGGGTAGAATAAACTTCTGCTATAAGCCAGAACTTTGTTCCTTATCCTCAAGTATCCAAGGCAGCTTCTGCTTTAACAGCAGCTTGCTACATTTCAGTGGCAGGGACATGGTTTTAGCTCAGTCACCTCAGGGGACTCTGGACTGAGCTTTAGCAGAATTGGTGAGCATTGCATTTTCTAGCATTGCATTGCTTTCCAGGGCAATTGAGGACATGTGAGAGCACAGTGGCTATGAAAAGAGTCACTTTGTCTAGAGAAAAGGATGTATTAGAAGAGGACAAGTGGGTACACATTGGATTAAGGTAGGAAGCATGGGGTATTCCTCTGCATGAATACAATGAAGTTCCCCTCAGATCTTCCTAAAGTGGGGGTCTGACTGTGACACTTCCACTACTCCATAAACTCCAATGGCTTCTTCTTACCACCAGGGTCAAATATAAAATCCTTTGATCTACTTTTAAAGTTCCTTATGACCTGGCTCTTTCCTACCTTTCCAGTCTTCCAACAGTGTAGTCCCTTTATGATGCAGGAATACTGGTTATCTTGAGTTCTAGTGCTTAACCCAAGGTCTGACATATAGTAAGCACTCACTAAATGCTTTCTGAATCAACATATTCCTCCCATAAGGCATGTCATTTTTCAGTTCCATATCTTTTCACTAACTGTCCCTCATGCCTTGATTGCTCTTCCTCTTCACCTTCGTTTTCTGGATGCCCTGGCTTCCTTTAAGGTAGTTCAAATTCTGCCTTGTGCAAGAGTGCTTTCTCACTTTCCCACCCCACTTCCAGTGTCTTTCCTCTGGTGTTACTGCCTCTTTTTCTGTATATATCCTGTATGTTTAGATGTTTTCATTTCATCTTCTTCATTAGATTGTGAGCTCCTGGAAGACAGTGACTCTATCTTTGCTTCTTTTTAAACTTTTTTCACTTAGTGCTTAGGACAGTGCCTCATACGTGGTACACTCATAATAAATGCTGGTTAACTATTGATTTAGTGTAGTAACTGACAGTTGTTATCCCTTTCCCTTCCTGCTTTTCCTCTCTCAGAAAGTATTATGAATCATGTGTATTTTTTACATACATACATTGGAGGAAGCAGAGACTAGAGTTTCATACTGGCATACCTTTTAATGCAATTGAAATCAATTTTAATTTGATTTAATTCTGTGGTCCTGTCCCTCTATCTGTCCATAATTTATATCTATGCCCTTTCTCATGGAGATGGCTGAAAGGATTAAAGGGCAGTGCTGGTGAATTAGAGCCAAAAAGGAATTCAGAGGAGCTCTAGTCCAGTCTCCTCATTTTACAGCTGAGGAAAATAAGGTCCATGGAACTACATTAAGTGACCTATTGATGGTCACATAGGTTAGTAAAAAGTAGAGTAGGAATTTGTACCCAAGTCCTCTGAATCCAAATCCATTTATTTTCCCACTGTATCATATTATTTAGTGACAGTGGGAACAATGCAGAGTTTGAGTTTAGAGAACCTAGGATCCACGCCAGCTCTTCTCTTTACTAGCTGTGTGGCCTTATGCAAGTTACTTTACTTCTCAAAACCTCAATTTCTTCATCTGTAAAAAAGTAACAGCTTGTATTGGATGGACTTTTCTAGTTCTAAGAC
This sequence comes from Trichosurus vulpecula, assembly GCF_011100635.1. Classification (NCBI taxonomy): domain Eukaryota; kingdom Metazoa; phylum Chordata; class Mammalia; order Diprotodontia; family Phalangeridae; genus Trichosurus; species Trichosurus vulpecula. The sequence goes on from NC_050579.1 coordinate 199,239,858, forward strand.
TCAAGAGACACTGACCTCCTGAAAATGGCCATTTTTCCAATTCATAATAAGGTCATGCTTCTGCTTGCCCCATCTTGTGCCCTATGTTGCTATTTCCCTATGTGGAGTTCTTATTGACTTGCTAAGCTACAACTGAACCAATCCCTACAACTGACATTTTTTCTGTGCCTTGAAGCCAACAATCCCAAAGTGCTCAGAGAGCTTTACAGACTGATTATAAACTAATTGATATGTCAACCCATCCCTGAAACTGCAGTTGCCTTCAGGGTGGAAAGGAGCAGGCAGGAGGCAGTGCATGGCATCAATAAATAGCATTCCAGCCCAGGAAAGCAAGTGTTTTATTCAGTTCAATGTCTGGAAGAATATAATTAATAGAAAATTGAATTTAGTTGGGACAATTGAATGAGACCCCAAGTTGAGTAAGGGGCAATATTTTTGATTTGGCCTAATTTACATTTGCATCTGGGAGCTTGCCAGAGTCTTAAGTCACTCTTTCAAAAAAATTGAGGGGGTATGAAATGTATGACCTTGACATTACATTTTAAAAATTTCAATGATCTTCATTATTGAAGAAGGAGATTATCTGGGAGTTGGAAGAGGGGAAGCAACAAAACAGAAGGTTATGTCTGACTGCCTTCCACTGTGTTGAATTATCAGTCTAAATGACATGCAAAGTTGAATGAATGGATGACTGAAAAAGGATTTAAAAACACTTACTATATGCCAAGAACTGTGCTAAGCACTGGGGATACAAACAGAAAAGCAAGACAGTCCTTATTTTCAAGGAGCCAACTTTTTAATAGAGGAGTTAACACATATTGGAAGTTTCAGCTGTGAATTAGTTGAGTGCTCTGGGTGAAAAAAAATACACACACACACTTTAAGTTTACTCGGCATTATTTGTACTTTATTGAGTCTAGAACAGGGCTTTTCAAACTACAACTCAATGGCTAAACCTAGCTAATTCTTGGCTCTGGGGACTTAGAAAAATAGGTGGCAGGTTGCATATCTCTTTTCACCCCTTTATCTGAGGCAGGAGTTTGCTGAACCTTCTTCTAGACCCAAAAAAAGTGTAAATAATGAAGATTAAAATAAAAAAATGTTCATATGAATACTTTTTTTTCTTTTCAGAAAACATTCTCAGCTTACTGGTGGTACAAAAACAAACCTTCATCTGAATTCAGTCTGTAAACCACAGTTTGCTGACCTCTGTCTAGAAAGTCAACGAAACAACCAGCTTTTGCTGATTTCTGAGGTGCATATGCTCCCATTGAAAATTTAACAATTGACAGTTTTAAACTGGTTAAAGCTGTCTCCAGCACCCTGCTGAAGGGACTTCAGAGGTAATCTAGTTCAACGCCTTCATTTTACAGATGAGAAAACTGAGACTTAGAAAGAAAGGTTAAGTTACTTGATCATATAACCAGTAAGTTGCAGAAGGGTGGAGTTGAACCCAACATGTTTCTGACTCTAAGCCCAGCACTCTATCCACTATGACATATCCTGATCAGCCATAAGTCTCTGAAAATCCTGATTGTAGGAATGTAGATAACATGAAGTGAGAAAGTAAAATGTGAAAATCCTCTATTAATTCATAAGTTTAAAAATTTCGAACTAGAATACATTTAGAGGCCACCTAGTCCTAACTTCATTTTGCTAATGACAAAAAATGAGGTCCAGAGAGATTAGGTTGATTTACTCAATGTAGCATAGGTAGTAAAAGATGACAGAGCCAGGATATGGACCCAGGTCCTCTAATTCCTTATCAGACCTTCTTTTCAACCTACTGTGTTATTTCCCAAATCAAAATGAATAGCTAGCCAGGCAGAATTGTTCAGACCTACAAGTACAGTTTAGTTCTTATTTGATCTGGATGGAATCCTCCTGTTGATCAAATAAATGATGTAATTGTCAAATATCCTTTCACTTTTTGTGTTATATACCTACATACATGCATAAACACATACATATATATGTATATGTGTATATGTATGTGTGTCTGTATATATATATACATACATACATACATATATATATATATATATATATATATATATATATATGTATATGTGTGTATGGCTGGACCTGTCCAATATTGGAAATCAAACGAGGATTCAAAATTGATCCATTTGCAGAGTTTAATAGGAGAGTGAAAAGACTCTTACATGAACTAATACAGCCTGAAGTGAGCAGAACAAGAGAACATTTTTTTTTACCATAACACCATTATAAAGAAGAAAAACACTTCAAAAGTCTTTGAAACACTAATCCATGTAATATAAACCATGAGGACTTAATATGAAACACTCTACCCAGTTTACACCAGAGAGAAGATGGACTTCACAAACAAAGTGAGACACAAATTTTTTCAATTGTCAATGTGGGAATTTGTTTTACTGGACTACATATATATATATATATATATATATATATATATATATATATATATATATATATGTATGTATTTGTTTTGAGATTTTTATTTTTATTATTTATTTGGGCAGTAATGGGAGAAATAATAATAAATGTTGGCAAATAAACATGCACACATACACACATGTATATATCTTTAAATATAAATTCTTTTATTTATTCAGTCCTATGTTTTCTCTTGTGCTTTGAAGAATGGTATTAACAGGAACAGAAAGCATTGTTCTCTGGAAAAAATTGGCTAAGGTGATCCAGGCTCCATATATTTTATTTTCCACGCCTATTTCATAGCATACTGACAAGACCTATTTGGCTTTTTTTAATGTCATTAAGGCTAAGAGGAAATACAGAATTTTAATCTCTAATTCTAATTAATTAAATTCTTATGACTAGGTGATTGTTAGTAAGAAAAGAGGACTTTAAATGTGGGAAGTCTGTATTAAATATAATAAAAATGACACTGCTTCTCTCACCCCATTTTCAAGAACAAACTAAGTCAAGTCAACAAGTATTTATTAAACACTTACTATGTCAGGCACTGTGCTGTGGATTCAAAGAAAGGCAAAAGACAGCCCTTGCTCTCACAGAGCTTTCAGTCTAATGGAGGAGGCAACATACAAAAAACTATGTACAAATATGATATATACAGTGTGAATTGGAAATCATCAGCAAAAGAATTTATTGTAGGGTGTGTGTGTGTGTGTGTGTGTGTGTGTGTGTGTGTGTGTGTGTGTGACATGATCAGGATGGAACTTAAGGAAGATAAATTTTATTAGCTAAATGGAGGATGCACTGGAGTGGGAAGAGACCTACAAGAAGGCTGTGATGGTAGTCTATGCACTTGGTAATAAGGACTTGAACCAAGGTGGTAGCATTCTCAGAGAAGTGAAGGAACCAATTACAAGAGATATTATAAATAAAATGACAAGATTTGGGAACAAACTGAATGAGTGATGTGAAAATGTGAGGATGACAAAGATGACACTAAGGTTGTGAGTCTAGATGACTGGGGTAACGATTGTGTCCTCCACATTAATAGGAAAGAGGAAGTAAGAGAGGTTTGGAAGGAGGAGAGAATGAGTTTGGTTTTGTATAAGTTGCATTTATGATGTCGACGGGATTTCCTTTTTCAAATATCCAATGGGCAGTTGGAGATCCAAGTGTGGAGTTTAAGAGAGAGGTTAGGACTGCATAAGTAGATTTAAGAATCATCAGCATAGAGATGATAATTGAATTCAAGGGAGCTGATGAAGTCACTAACCCAAATAGTATGCTGAGAGAAAAGGAGACCGTCCATGGTCCATGGGTGACATGAATAAGGATCCAGAAAAAAAAAAGTGTGATAAGGATAGTCCAGAGAGACAGGAGGAGAATCAGGATGGAGAAGTACCCCAAATACCTAGAGAGAAGAGAATATCGAGAATGATTGTCACTGAGCGGCAAAGGCTACAGAGGACAAGAACAATGAGTATTGAGAAGAGGCCTTGGGTTTGGCATTAAAAAAATCAATGGTGACTTTGGAGAAAGCAGTTTCAGTTGAATAATGAAGCTGGAAGCCTGCCTAAAGAGAATTAAGAAGAGAGTGTGAGGAAAGAAAGTTGAGGAATCCTTTGCAGACAGCCTTTTCAATGAGTTTAGTCACAAAATGGGAGAGAGATATGAGATAATTTCCAGTGGGAATGGAATGATGAAAGGAGAATTGGTTTTGAAGCTGGAGCAATCATGGGCATGTTTGTAGGAAGTAGGGAAGAAACCTATAGACAGAGAAAGATGGAAGATAAGTGAAGGGTAGGGATGATAGACTGGGCAATTTGCAGACAAGGATAGGACAGAATGGGATCTTGCACATGTAGAAGGGTTTGTCCTGTCAAGGAAAAGGATCACCTCTTAGAAGAGATAGGAGTGAAGGAAGGAATAGTGGCAAAAGGCAATTAATCAAATGATGTCAGATGAAAAAGAAGAGAGAAGAGGGAGCTCTCAGTGAATGACCTCTTTTTTCCCCAGTGAAATATGAGGTGAGGTTGAATAGTAGAATGTGTCCTGATAGCTGAGGGCTAACTCTTTAAGAAATAGGACTTTTTCCTTTATCTTTAATTTCTCTCTCTCTCTCTCTCTCTCTCTCTCTCTCTCTCTCTCTCTCTCTCTCTCTCTTTTTCTCCAAACAAACTTCCATATTACTTGTAGGATTTATAGTTGGAGTATGGAGGAAGAGCCTTTCTCACTACTTCAAAATTCTATGCTAGGTATGGGGAGAATAGAGGAAGGCGGGGAAGGTCTTACTCGAAACTCTTCAAATTCAGAGGCTGTAAATTTAATTCATATTGGAAAAAAAAACATATCCTTGACAGCATACCCAACAAGTGGCCCTTCAGATTTTGCTTGAAAACCTCAAGAAATCACTGCCTCCTATGATGCGACATTCTACCTTTTGGTTGCCCCAACTGATAGGAGAGATTTTTATTTCTTTTTGTAATGAGCCAAAATATTACTCTGTGCCACTACCATTCATTAATTCTAGTTCAGTGCTTTGGGCACAAGTATAGCAAGCGTCATTCCTCTTCCATGTAAAAGTCCTTCAATTTCTTGAAGAGAACTACTATGTCCTTTCTAACACTTCTCTAAGATAAGAATATTTGGTTCCTTAAACAAATTCCCATAATGGCCATGTAATTATCATTATGTGGCACATCATTAGATGTTGGGTGCTTCATTAGATTGTGAACTTCTTTTTTATTATTTTTATTTCCTTAAATATTTCTCAATTATATGTAAAAAATTTTTCACAATAATTTTAAGAAAATATTGAGTTCCAAATTTTCTCCCTCTCTCCTCCCCACTACCCCTTCCTTCAGAAGGCAAGCAAATTGACTTTGATTATACATGCAAAGTAATACAAAACATAGTTCCATATTAGCTGTGTTGCAAAAGAAAACACAAACAAAATAAAATTTAAAAAACAACAAAAAGTATACTTTAATTTGCATCTAGAGTTACTCATTTCTTTCTCAGGAGGTAGATAGCATTTTTCTCTATTAGTCCTTTGGAATTGTCTTGGATCATTGTCTTGATCAAAGTTTCACAATTAATCATCCTTATGATATTGCTGTTATTGTGTACAATGTTCTCCTGGTTCTGCTCACTTTGCATGAGTTCATATAAGACTTCCCAGGTATTTCTGAAAACAATCTACTCATTTTTTCTTATAACATGATAATATTCCATCACAATCATATACCACAGCATGTTTAACCATTCCCTGACTGATGGGCATCCTCTCTATTTCCAATTCTTTGCCACCACAAAGAGAAATGCTATAAATATTTTTGTACAAATAGGTCCTTTCCCCTTTTCTTAGATCTCTTTGGAAGACAGACATAGTAGTGTTATTGTTGGACCAAAGGGTATGCACATTTTTACTGCCCTGTAGGCTAGTTCCAATTTGTACTCCAGAATGGTTGGACTAGTTCACAGTCCCACAGTGCATGTGTCCCAATTTTTCTATGTTTGTTCCAGCATTTGTCCTTTTCCTTTTCTATCATGTTAGCCACTCTAATAGGTGTGAGGTGGCATCTCTGAGTTGCTTTAATTTGCATTTCTCTAATCAGAAGAGTATTTTTTCACATTGCTATTGATAATTGTAATTTCTTCTGAAAGCCACTGGTTCATGTGCTGGGAATCACTCTTATTTTTAGACATTTGGCTCAGTTCCCTATATGTTTGAGAAACGAGACCTCTATCAGAGAAACTTCCAGTAAATTCCCCTCCCACACCCCTCCAGTTTTGGGTTTTCCTACTAATTTTGACTACAATAGGTATGTTCATGAAAAGGCTTTTAAATTTTATATTATCAAAATTATCTATTTTACTTCCCATAATCTCCTCTATCTCTGATTTGGCCATAAACTTCCCTTATTCACAGATTTGACAAGAATATTTTTCCCATACTCCTATAATTTACTTATATTATCACCCTTTACATCTAAATCATTTATCCATTTTGACTTTATCTTGCTATATGGTTTGAGATGTTGGTCTATGCCTAGTTTGTGCCAAACTATTTTCCATCATGCCTAGCAATATTTGTTAAATGTTGAGTTCATACCCCCAAAGCTTGGATCTTTGGGTTTATCAAACTCCAGATTGCTACGATCATTTACTTCTGTGTATTGTTTATCTAATCTTTTCCTTTGATTCATTATGCTATTTCTTAGCCAGTACCAAGATTGTTTTTGATAATTAACACTATGTAATATAGTTTGAAATATGAAACTGCTAGATTGGCTTCTTTAACATTTATTTCATCATTTCCCCTGATATTTTTGAGCTTTTGTTCTTCAAGATGAATTGTGTCATTTTTTTCTAGTTCTATAAAATAATTCTTTTGTAGTTTGGTATGGTACTAAATAGGTAAATTAACTTAGGTAGAATTGTAATTTTTATTTTATTGGCTTGGCCTACATGTGAAAGACAAGTATTTCTCCAATTATTTAGATTTGTTTGTATTTGTGTGAAAAATATTTTTTACTTGTGGTCATATAGTTCCTGGTTTTGTCTTTACAGCTAGATTTCCAAATATTTTCTATTATCTGCAGTCACTTTAAATGGCATGTCACTTTCCATCTACTCCTTCTGGGTTTTGTTGATAGTATATAGAAATGCTGATTATATGAGTATATTTTATATCCTGCTACTTTGCTGAAGTTGTTAAATGTTCAACTACTTTTCTAGTCGATTAGGGTTCCATAATTATTCCATCATATCGTCTGTAAAGAGTGGTAATTTTATTTCCTCATTGCTTATTTTTATTCCTTCAATTTCTTTTTCTCATCTTGTTGCAAGTTAGCATTTCTAGTATAATGTTGAATAATAGTGGTGATAATGAACATCCTTGCTTCACTCCTGGTCTTATTGGGAAGGTTTCAAGTTTATTCCCATTATAGATAATCCTTCCTGATAGTTTCTACTTATAATTTAAAGAAAGCTTCCATTAATTTCTGTGCTTTCTAGTGTTTTTAATATGAATGAGCATTATATTTTGTCAAAGGCTTTTTATAAATCTATTGATATAATCATATAATTTTTGTTCCTATTTTTATTGACATGGTCAACTATGCAGGTAGTTTTCTTATTATTGAACCAGCCCTGCATTTCTGGTATAAATCCCAACTGGCCATAGTTTATGATACTGGTGATATATATATTGCTTTTATCTCCTTGCTAGTATTTTATTAAAAGAATTTGAATCAATAATCATTGAAGAAACTGGTCTATAGTTTTCTTTCTCTGTTTTTGCTCTCTGTACTTTAGGTATCAAAACTATATTTATGTCACAATGAAATAATATAAATACTAAACATATATGCATCAAATAACATAGCATCTAAATTCCTTTTTTTAAAGAAATTAATTACAGGAGGAAATTGTCAGTAAAATTATATTAGTGGACGACCTCAACTTTTCCCTCTCAGAACTAGATAAATCTAATCATAAAATAAATAATAAAGAAGTCAGTGAGATGAACAGAATCTTAGAAAAGTTAGATTTGATTGACCTCTGGAGAAAACTGAATGGGAATAGAAAGGAATATGCCTTTCTTCACAGCTGTACATGACACCTTCCCAAAAACTGAACATATACTAGGGTACAAAAACCTCATAGCCAAATTCAGACAAGCAGAAATAGTAAATGCGATCTTTCCAAGCCATAACTCAATACAATTTCATTTAATAAAGGGCCATGGCATGTAGGTTAAAATTAATTGTAAACTAAATTATCTTATAAAGAATGAGTGGGTCAAAGAACAAATCATAGAAACAATATTTTCATTAAAGAGAATGATAACTATGATGCAACATTCCAAAATTTGTGGGGTGCAATCAAAGCAATGCTTAGGGGAAGACTTATATCTCCAAATGTCTATATTACTGAAAGAGAGAAAGATCAAGTCAGTGAATTAGGCATACAACTACAAAAAAAACTAAAAAAAGAACAAATTAAAAATCCCAAATTAAACACTAAGATGTATATTCTGAAAATCAAAGGAGAGAGTAATAAAATTGAAAGAAAAAACATTGAACTAATAAATAAAACTAGGAGCTGGTTTATGAAAAATTCAACAAAAGAGATAAACCATTGGTTAATTTGATTTAAATAAAACAGAAAGAAAAGCAAGTTGCTAATATAAAAAATGAAAAGGATGAATTCACCACCAATAAAGGTGAAAATAAAGCAAGTATTAGGAATTATTTGGCTCAATCATATTCCAGTAAAACTGACAATCTAAGTTAAATATGAATATTTAAATATATATACTTCACCAATTAACAGAGAAGGAAATAGAGTATTTAAATAATCTTATCTTTGAAAAAGAAATTGAACAAGTCATCAATGGGCTCCCTAAGAAAAAAATACCCAGGACTGGATGGATTCACAAGTGAATTCTCTTTCTTACCCTTTCATTTTTTTGAGCTTATCGCAACATAACCAACTCATACCTGCACTCTCTTTCTATTTAGCATACTTCTAACTGTCCTAACAATGATAAAGATATTAGATGATACAAATATCATCTTCCCATATGAAAAGGTATACAGTTTGCTCTTTGGAGTCCCTTATGATTTCTTTTTCATGTTTACCTTTTTCTGATTCTTCTGACTCATATTTGAAAGTAAAATTTTCCATTCATCTCTGGTCTTTTTATCAGGAATGCTTGACAATCCTTTCATTAAATTTCTACTTTTTCACTTGAAGGATTATACTCAGCTTTCCTGGGCAGGTTATTCTGGGGTTGTAATCCCAGATCTTTTGCTTCTGGAATATCATATTTCAAGCCCTTCACTCTTTTAACATGGTAGCTACAAAATCTTGCATGATTCTGACTGTGCCTGCACAGAATTTGAATGGTTTCTTTCTGGCTGCTGGAAGTATTTTCTCTTTGACCTGGAAACTGTTCAATTTGATGATAATATTCTGAGGATTTTCCATTTCAGTTAATTTTGGGATCTCTTTCAGGTGGTGATGGGTGAATTCTTTCCAATGTCCATTTAATTTCAATTTCTATTTAATTTCAATTATTTGAGGATATATTTGAACTTAAATTTTCCTGTCTCTAGGCCAGGTATTCTATTCACTGCATTACCTAGATGCCCACTTCCCATTGATTATTGGCTAGACTTAATTAGTTTTTATAAAGGGTATTTACTAAGTAAGTAGCAAGGACAGTTCCAGAAAAAATTCTATAAATTATTAGCATACTCTCCCTTTAAACATGAAAGATCACCAAGGATAATTAATGGAAAGTTAGCAGATATGACCAAAGTGTAAGCTAACAGCTCCTGATTCTGGGAGTCCTTTGCTCTCTTCCTCAAGTCTTAATGAATATGCATTTAGGTGTGGCTATTTTTTTCTCTTTGTAGAGGCTTATAGCTACCTTTTCTTAAAGTGTCTAATTTTTCCTTTTGTCCTTAACACGTCTCTCAGATCCCTATGCAGACCTGTTATCAACCACTACTCCTTTAGGAACATAGCTACTGATGCCATGGGAACTCCATTTCTTCCATCCTTTCAAAGTTCACAAGAGAGTCCCCTGGTTAATTGGGAAGAGTAAATTGGGAGAAGAGATGAATAAAAGAGGGTAAAAATTAACTTATTCTCTCACAGGCAAAAAAGTCCTTCCTTTCAGGAGTCCTTCCACAAGATTGTTATCATTACTCCATTGGCCTCTTGGAATGTATGATTTTGAGCTCACTTGCAGTGATACACCTAGGTTGAGAAGTGTGTCTGATTCTTTCAACCCATTACAAGAAATTCCTTGCTTTCATTCCAAAAATAGCACACTTCACTCATCCCAAATGGATTAAGAACTTGTTCACTCCTAGTTTAGACCTTTGATTAATTGATTGGTTCAATGAAGCTGGCAAAGCCTACTGTGATGACATTATTTAGGGTAGGAGTTTCCACTCCCACTCTTACAAATATATATCCTAAAATGTGGAACCACACAGAACTAAATATAACATTGAAGAGAGTGTCTGGACAGGGAGCAGTACAGTAGGGAGATTGCCTTCTAATTCCAGGGTGCTATTTCTCTCTTAATGCTAAGTTAAAATTAGTTCTTGCTTGTTATTTCATACTATTAACTCATATTGAGCTTATAGTTCACTAAAAATCCCAGCTCTTCTACAGAGGAATTACTTTTTAGATTTATCTCTCATTTCTTGTACTTGAAAAATTGATTGTTTTGGGATGCCTAAGCTTGAGACTTGTCATTTTTTGTTACTTAATTTAATCTTATTAGATTTGGCCTGGCATTTTAGCCTTTCCTAATTCTTTTTGTTTATGATTGTCATTATTCAGGCAGTTTGAAAGATAGAGCTGAGTATAATGGGATGATTCTAAAGGGAGAGATAAAAAAGAAGTAATTATCTTATACAAATGAGGTATAAAAGGAACAACTGATACAGAAGAAGCTAGTGAGGGGAGGGTAGTTCTGGAACTTTACTTTCATTGGGAATGGGTTAAAGAGAGAACAACATATATATGTGGAAGGGTATAAAAGTCTTCTAAATTTAGGAAATATAAGAGGACAAGGAAATAGGTTTGGGGGAGAAGATAAGGGAGGGACTTTTAGAGAGGTGGATAAGTTAAGGAACAGGAGGCAAGGTAGCAGGTAGAACTAAAGCAGAGGAATGAGGAGGAATAGGGTAATTAGGGTGAAAAGGACAGTGAGGAAAAATAAAAATGAAGAAACTACACAACAAGTAATTGTAGCTTAGAATGTGAATGGGAGGAACTTACTCATAAAATGGAAATAGATAACAGATTAAAAATTTGAATTCAACAATATGTTTCTTTCAGGAAATATTATAAAAATGAGAGATACACACAAAGATAAAATAAAGGGCATGAATAGAATTCAGTATGTAAAAAAAGCAGGGGTAGTAATAATGATCTCAGACAAAGTTAAAGTTAAAATAAACTTAATCAAAAGTGAAAAATAGAGAAACTACGCTGTGTCAGCAATATTATTCAATATTGTTTTAGACTACTTAAAATACCTAGGCAGTATAAAATACCTGAGTATATACCTTCTAAAATAGACACAGGAACTATATGAAAATAAACATAAAACATTTTTATACAAAGATCTAAATAATTGAGATCTAAATAATTAAAGTAATATTTATTGTTCATGGGTAGGTAAAGCCAATATAATTTTAAAAATGATAATTTTACCTAATTAATCTATTTATTTAATGTCATCTGAATTAAATTACTAAAAAGTATGATAGTGAGTTAGAAAAAATAATAACTAAATTCATTTGGAAGAACAAAAAGTCACAAATTTCAGAGAAACCAGGGGAAAAAGACATAAAAAAGTAGATTTAACAGTATCAGACCTTAAACTATATTATATGGTTAGAGCATTGTTGAAGTGTAAAAAGGATAATTTCAATTATTTTAATTTATATTTTTCTTGTATAAATAAAATCCGGGTGGAGCCAAGATGGTGTAGTGAAAGCAGGGACTCACATGAGCTCTCCCACAAACACCTTCAGATTCCTCTAAAGAGTGAATCTGGTCAAGGGAGAAAATTCAATAAAGGGGGATGGGTTGGGAAGGAACAAAATATAGTTAGTCTTTCAGAACATGAATATTGTGAAAGGGTTATACATAATGATACACATGTGGCCTATGTTGAATTGCTTGACTTCTTAGGGAGGGTGGGTGGGAAGGGAAGAGGGGAGAGAATTTGGAACTCAAAGTTTTAAAAACAGATGTTCAAAAACAACAAAAAAAAAAGTTTTTGCATGCAACTATAAAATAAGATATACAGGCAATGGGGCATAGAAATTTATCTTGCCCTACAAGAAAGAAACTGAAAAGGGGATGGGAGGAGAGTGGGGTGACAGAAGGGAGGGCTGACTGGGGAACAGGGCAACCAGAATATATGCCATCTTGGAGTGGGGGGGAGGGTAGAAATGGGGAGAAAATTTGTAATTCAAACTCTTGTGAAAATCAATCCTGAAAACTAAATATGTTAAGTAAATAAATTTAAAAAAAGATGTCATAAAATTAAGCATGACGTATAAAGAAAACACACACACTAAAAGAATGAATCTGAACAAATTATAGAATGGCAGAATCCATGGAGAGATAGTGTGTGGCAGATTTCTAGTCCAGGTCAACCTGGAGGGTGCACGGGGGGGGGGGGGGGGGGAGGAGGTCTGTTGCACGGGACTGGGAGAGGAGCACAGTCTTGTTTGTGGGCTGCATGGGCACGGGCTTGACCATGGTGAGGCTGGAGCAGGCCCCATCACTGACAGTGGCAATTTCCAGACCTCTTGGCACAGGTTTGTCGGAACTGGGTGAGAGAGAAGTGCAGTCCTACACAGCGCCTGTGGCAGTGGCAACAACTACTTCTGGGGCTATCAGAAAACACACTGAATGTTTAAAAGTCACCAACATAAACTTCCAGGAGCCAAGATAGTGGAGTAAACAGTGAGTTGCTTTCACCCTCCCTTGTTGACCTTGAATAAGCCAAAGAATATTGCCCCAGGGAAAAATCTTGGAATAGTGGAGCCAGCAGAAAGGTGGCAGTCTTTTAGCTCTAGCTGAGAAGACTAGGGGATTAACAGGAAAGCTCCTTCTTCCTGTGGCTGAAAGGGACCATTTCAGGGTGGAGGCATCTCAGCAAACTAGCAGCAAGCCTCACCTCAGTCGACCAGCAGGAGATCCTGAGCCCCAGAGTGGAGGAGCAGGCAAATGCCAATACCAGGCACACACCACCTCCAGCTCAGCACCAAGTAAAATACCAGACCACTACAATATCCAACTGCAAACACCTGAGGCCCCAGCACAGAAAACCAGTAACCAGGCCCCTAGCCCCCAGCATAGGAAGTCTGGGACAGGACCCCCCTGGGCCCTAGAAGCAGTGATCAAATTTAAAAGACAGAAAAAAAGCAAACAATATGAGCAAAAAGAAGAAAAAAAATCAATGACTGCAGAGAAAGATCTTGGTGACAGGGAAGATCAAAACACAAATTCACAAGAGAACAACATAGTCAATATACCCACACCTGAAACCTCAAAGGGGAATATAAACTGGTCTCAAGCCCAAAAGTTGTCTTGGAAGAGCTCAAGAAGGATTTTAAAAGTCACATAATAGAGGTAGAAGAAAAATTTTAAAATACTATTGACAAAATGGGGAAAAAAGTACACTGAAGAAAATAACTCCTTAAAAAGTACAATTGGCCAAATGGAAAAGGACATGCAAAAGCTAACTGAAGAAAACAATTCATTAAAAATTAGAGTTGGGCAACTGGAAGCTAATGACTCTATGAGATAGCAAGAATCAGTCAAACAAAATTGAAAGAATGAAAAAATAGAAGAAAACATAAAATTTCTCATTGGAAAAACAACTGACCTGGAGAAAAGATCCAGGAGAGACATTTTAAGAATTATTGGTCTATCTGAGAGCCATGATGAAAGAAAAAGTCTGGACAGCATCTTTCAAGAAATCATCAAGGAACAGCAACCACACTGGAATACGTAGGATGGCTGCTAGCACAGGTTCTTAGATCTGCTTTACTAGGAAAGATAGCTGTTTAAGGGGTTAACAATCTTACTTTAAACATATACATTATTCACTTAGTTCAGGGGACAAATCAGCACCCTCAACTTCAGAGAAAATGCAAACAGAAAATAAAAGCAGAGAAATAAAGATCAACAGACAGGGCTCTACTGCCTGAATCAAAGCATTAAAAGATTGGGGGGGGGGCTGGAATATGATATTCTGTAAGGCAAATGAGCTTGGATTACAACCAAGGATCAACTACCACATGAAGCTGAACATGACCTTTCAGGGGAGGAGATGGACATTCAATGAAATAGGGGATTTCCCAACTTTTCTGATTAAAAGACCAGAGCTCAATGGAAAATTTGATCTTCAAATATGACTCAAGAAAGGCATAAAAAAGTAAACAGGAAAGGTGAGAAAACATTATTCAATGAGGATAAAATGTTTACAAACCTACATGGGAAGATGATGCAACTTTTGAGAACTGTATCTTTATTATAACATATAGAGGGGAAATATATAGACAGAAGGGGTGGGTTTAAGTTGATTTTTATGTGTTAATAAAAAACCTAAGTGCTGAAAAAAAGATTGTAATGGGAGAAGAGAAAAAGAGGAGGCAGAAAAGGTTAAATTACATCACATGAAGAGGCACAAAGACATATTATAGTAGAAGGAAAGAAGGGAGGGTGATGAGCATTGTTTGAACTTAAATCTAATCAGATTTGGCTCAAGGAGGGGATAACATACTCAATTTGGTATAGAAATCTAATTTGCCTTATAGCAGTTGGATGGGAAAGAGGAAAGAAAAGAGAGGGAGGGAAAGAAAGGAGAGAAGAAGTAGTGAGGGAAAAGGTAAAGAAAAAGAGAGGGGAGACGGTAGAAGGGAGGATAGATTCAGAGAGGAGGCAGTCAAAAGTAAAACTCTAGTGAGGAGGGAAAGGGAGAAAGGAAAAAGAAAAGCATAAACTGGCTGAGGGATAAGATGGAGAGAAAGACACAAATAGTAATCCTAACTGTCAATGTGAACTCTCCCAAAAAGTGGAAGTGGATAGCAGAATGGATTAAAAATCATAATCCTGCAATATGCCAGGGTAAAAGTAAAAGGCTGGAGTAGAATATATTATGCTTAAGCTGAAGTTAAAAAAAATTAGGGGTAGCAATCCTGATCTTAGACAAAGCAAAAGCAAAAATAAATCTAATTAAAAGAGATAGGGAAGGAAACTATATCCTGCTAAAAGGCACCATAGACAATGAAGCAATATCATTACTAAACTTATATGCACCAAGTGGTATAGCATCCAAATTCTTAGAGGAGAAGTTAAGGGAGTAACCGGAAGAGATTGAAAACAAAACTATACTAGTGGGGGACCTCCCCCCCGCCGTCTCTCTGAACTAGATAAATCTAACCACAAAATAAACAAGAAAGAAGTTAAGGAGGTGAATAGGATTTTAGAAAAGTTAGATATGGTAGACATCTGGAGAAAACTGGATGGGGATAGAAAGGAATAGACCTTTATCTCCATGGTACATAGCACCTACACAAAAATTTACCATGCACTATGGCATAAAAACCTCATAGTATAATGCAGAAAGGCAGAAATAATGAATGCATCATTTTCAGATCATGATGCAATAAAAATTATATGTAATAAACTGCCATGGAAAGAGAGACTAAAAATTGATTGGAAACTAAAAAAATCTAATCCTAAAGAATGAGTGGATCAAACAACAAATCAGAGAAAAACTCAATAGCTTCATTCAAGAGAATGACAATAATGAGACAACATAGCAAAACTTATGGGATGGAGCAAAAGCAGTTCTTAGGGAAAGTTTTATGTCTCTAAATGCTTACATGAATAAAATAAAGGAAGAGAAAATCAATGAACTGGGCATACAACTATAAAAGCTAGAAAATGAACAAATTAAAAATCTCCAACCCAATACCAAATTAGAAATTCTGAAAACCAAAGGAGAGATTAATAAAAATGAAATTAAGAAAATTATTGAACTAACAAATAAAACTAAGAGCTGGTTTTATGAAAAAAAATAAAATAGATAAACCTTTGGTAATATGATTTAAAAAAGAAAACCAAATTATCATTTTCAAAAATGAAAAGGGTAAATCCACAACTAATGAAGAGGAAATTCTGACAATAATTAGGACCTATTTTGCCCAATTGTATGCCCATAAATTTGACAGTTGTAGTGAAATGAATGAATATTTACAAAAATATAAATTGCCCACATTAACAGAAGAGAAAGTAAAATGCTTAAATAACCCCTTCTCAGAAAAAGAAATTGAACAAGCCATCAATGAACTCCCTAGGATAAAATCTCCAGGGCCAGATGGATTTACAAGTGAATTCTATCAAACATTTAAAGAACGATTCCAATATTATATAGATTATTTGGGAAAATAGGTGAAGGAGTCCTACCAAATTCTTTTTATGACACAAATATGGCACTGATACCAAACCAGGGAGAGTAAAAAGAGAGAAAGAAAATTGTATATAATTTCTCTAACGAATATAGATGCAATAATTTTAAATAAAATATTAGCAAAAAGATTACAGCAACTCTTCACAAGAATAATAAACTATGACCAGGTAAAATGCATTCCAGGAATGCAAAGCTGCATCAATATTAGAAAAAACTATGCCTAACTGATCATCTCAACAACAAAACTAGCAGAAACCATGATTATCTTAATAGATGCAGAAAAATCTTTTGACAAAATACAACACCCATTCCTATTAAAAACATTAGAGAGCATAGGAATAAATGGAGTCTTCCTTAAAATGATAAGTAGCATCTACCTAAAACCATCAGCAAGTATTACATGTAATGGGGATAAGATAGAAGCATTAGCAATAAGATCAGGCGTGAAACAAGGATGTCTATTATCACCCCTGTTATTCAATTTGGTACTAGAAGTGTTAGTATTATCAATAAGAGAAGTAAAAGAAATAGAAGGAATTAGAATAGGCAAAGAAGAAACTAAATTATCACTCTTTGCAGATGATATCACGGTATATTTAGAGAATCTTAAAGAATCAAGTAAAAAAAACTACTTGAAATAATCAATAACTCTAGCAAAGTTACAGGATATGAAATGAACCCACATAAATCATCGGCATTCCTATATATTACTAACAAAGTTCCAACAGGAAGAGATAGAAAGAGAAATTCCATTTAAAGTTACTGTAGACATTATAAAATATTTGGGAGTCTACCTGCCAAAATAAACCCAGTAACTATATGAACATAATTACAAAACACTTTTCACACAAATAAAGTCAGATCTAAATAATTGTAAAAACATCAGTTGCTCATGTCTAGGCTGAGCTAATATAATAAAAATGATAAATTTACCTAAATTAATTTACTTATTCAGTGCCATTCCAATCAAATTACCAATAAATTATAGAGCTAGAAAAATGTCAAAATTCATCTGGAATATCAAAAGGTCCAGAATATCAAGGGAATCAATGAAAAGAAATTCTAGGGAAGATGGCCTAGCCATACCAGATCTTAAACTTAAAGCAGAAATCATTAAAACTACTTGGTATTGACTAAAAAATAGAGTGGTGGATCAGTGGAATAGGTTAGGTACACAAGACATAGTAGTCAATCAGTAGAGTAATCTACTGTTTGATAAGCCCAAAGACTCCAGCTTCTGGAATAAGAACTTGCTATTTGATGAAAATTGCTGGGAAAACTGGAAAATAGTATGACAGAAGTGGGCACAGACCAATATCTTACACTGTATACCAAAATAAAGTCAAAATGGGTTCACGATTTAGATATAAAGGCTGATACTGTAAGCAATTTGGGAGAGCAAGGAATAGTTTACCTGTCATATTTATGGAGAACTGAAGAATTTTTTAAAAAGAGACAGAGAACACTTGCAAATGCAAAATGGATAATTTTGATTATGTTAAATTGGATTTTTTTTTTGTATAAACAAAGTCAATGCAACCAAGATTTGGAGGAAAGCAAAAAAACTGGGAAAGAATTTTTTACAACCAGTGTCTCTGATTAAGGCCTTACTTCTAAAATATATAGAGAACTGAGTCAAATTTAGAAGAACACAAGTTCTTCAACCATTCCCCAATTGATAAATAGTCAAAAGATATGAACAGGCAGATTTCAGAGAAAGAAATTAAAGATATCTATAGTCATATGAAAAAATGCTCTAAATCACTATAGATTAGAGAAATGCAAATCAAAACAACTCTTAGGTACCACATGACAACTGTCAGATTGGCCAATGTGACAAAACAGAAAAATTATAAATGCTGGAGAAGATGTGGGAAAATTGGAACGTTAATTGTTGGTGGAGTTGTGAAATGATCTAACCATTTTGGAGAGTAATTTGCAACTATGCCCAAAGGGCTATAAAAATGTGCATACCCTTTGACCCAGCAATACCACTCCTAGGGCTTTATCTCAAAGAGATCACACAAATGGGAAAAGGACCCACATTTACAAAAATATTTATAGCAGCTCTTTTGGTGGTGGCAAAGAATTGGAAATTGAGGGGATGCCAGTCAATTGGGGAATGGCTGAACAAGTTGTGGTATATGAATGCAGTGGAATACTATTGTGCTATAAGAAATGATGAGCAGAAGGACTTCAGAAAACCTCAAAAGACATATGAACTGATGCTGAGTGAAGGGAGCAAAACCAGGAGAACATTGTACACAGTTACAGACACATTGTGTGATGACTAATTTTGATAGACTTGGCTCTTCTCAGCAATGCAAAGTTCTAAGACAACCCCAAAGGACTCATGATGGAAAATGCAATCCACATCCAGAGAAAGAATTATGGAGTTCAAATGTAGATTGAAGCAAACTATTTTCTCTCTTTTTTGTTTTGTTTCTTCTCTCACATGGTTCATTCTATTGGTTATAATTCTTTGCAACATGACTAATGTGAAAATATGTTTAATGTAAATGTATATGTAGAGCCTATATCAGATTGCATGCTGTCTTGGGGAGGGGGAGAAGGTAGGAGGAGAGGAGAGGGAGGGGGAAAATAATTAGAACTCAAAAGGTTGTGGAATTGAATATTGTAAACTAAAAAATATATTAATTAATTTAAAAGGAAAAAATAAAACCTACATACCCAAGAAGAGAAGGAATGCAAAAAATTGGGGAAAAGAAACTTTCATAGATAATCTCTCAGGATGTGATTGGATTGCAATATTTCTGTGGTGCAAGAAATGATGAACTGGTTAATTTAGAAAAATATTAAAGACTTGGACTTATGAAAAAAGATGCTATCCACCTACAGAGAATCAGACGATAGGAGGAAATAATTGTAGCACAGTCTTACATATATGTATATGAGTGTACATGTACATATGTATATGTTTATAGACCTTGGTGCATGTGTGTATGTACACACACATACACATACATACATATATACATACATACTTGCTTAATTGTAGCCTTCTTTAGGGTAGTGGGAGGAGAGAGGGGAAAAATAAAGTAAAAAGTGCACAGCACACAGTGAAAGAAAACCAGAAAGGATGCAGAGAAATGCTGGGCAGCTTTGAAAACAACCTGTGGCATTTATGATATATTTTTTCTTGAAATGGAAATTTATTGTTTTATATTGAATCCTCTCTTATGATCTGCTGGGTACATGGCAATAATTTTTTCCTATTTCATTTTGTATTTAACTTCAAAATTAAAAAAATTACCAAGAAAGGCCCTCAGTGTTCAGTATCTTATCTTGCCCAGTGATCTATAGAATTTTCCTAAGACAATTCAAATAGAAGTGATTCAGTTTCCTAGCATGGCACTGGTGTACTGCCTGGGTTTCAGAGGCATACAACCATGATGTCAGCACAATGGCTTTGTAGACATTCTGTTCAGTAGGTAGCCTAGTGTCTCTTCTCTCTCATGCATTCTTTCATAGCCTCCTGAATGCTGAGCTAGCTCTGGAAATGTGTCTATCAACCTCATAATCTATCTGTACATTTCTGGAAGGTATACTACCAAGGTAAGTGAACTTATGCACTGCATTCAAAATTTCTTCATTTGTTGTAGCCAGTGGTTCCACATATAGATGATATGTTCCTGGCTGGTGGAGAACCTCTGTTTTCTTAGTGTTAAGTTTTAGGCCAAAATTAGTACAAGCAGCTGTATTGTAGCTCAGCCTCAAAGGCTGCACTGAGTGCACAATCATCTGCAAACAGTTAAGTTGCACACCAGTTCTCTCTCCACTTTATTCTTGGCTTGTAGACTTTTCCAGTTGAATCATTTACCATCAGTGTGGTAGGTGACCTTGGTGCCATTTTCAGCTTCTTTGAAGGAGTCTGACACATTGCTGAAAATATCGTGCTAAAATGATGGAAGCAAGCACACAGCCTTGTTTTATTCCGCTGGTGATTGGGAAAGCACCAGAGTAACATTCATTATATAGAACCTGTGTAAGCATGTCATCATGAAACTGGCATACAGTACTGATGAACTACTCTAAGCAGCCAAATTTTGCCAGGATCTTCCATAAGCCCTCACAACTGACAATTTCAGAGACCTTTGTTAGATCAATGAACATTGTGTACAGACCTTTCTTATGCTTCTGGCATTTTTCCTGGAATTGTCAGGTAGCAAATACCATGTCAACTATTCTCTGGCCCTTTCTGAAGGCACATTGACTCTCAGGTAGATGACCATCTTTTAGTTGAAAGATCAGCCAATTAAGGAAGACTCTGGCAAGAATCTTGCTGGCAATGGCTAAGAGACAGGCCCCACCCCCCACCCCCTGTGGTTGTCATAGAACAAAGTATTTCCTTTCCCTTTATAGAGATGGACAATAGAGGCATCCTTGATTTCCTGGAGGGATAATTGCCTCTTGCCACATGACCTGCAAGATTTCATTTGTATGAGTAGTGGACCCCCTGCCTTGTAAATTTCTGCTGAAATAGAATAAGCATCAGGTGCTTTGCCATATGAGAGGAGCTTAATGGCATTCAAAACCTCCTTTTCAGTTGAACGTTTGGCTAGAGAGGGACTGAATTCAACTTGAGGTACACAAACAATGGCTTCAACACTGGCTAATGAGTGTCCATTGAGAAAATTATGGCAGTATTCAGCCCATCTCTCCAGGATCATGTTCTTATCACTGATCAATATGGCTCTATCAATGCGTAGTAGTTGAGATGCACTAAAGGTCTTTGGCTCATAAATAGCCTTTAAGACACTGTAAAAATGCTTTGTATCATTACTGTCAGGGTAGAACTGAATTTCATCTGTCTTCTTACTGAGCCAAGAATGCTGCATCTCTCTAAGTTTTGCTTGTAATTTACTTTTGATGGAGTTAAATGCTGCCTTTATGTAGATAGATGAACTATTCTGCTGGTAGACTATGTAGATTTTTCATTTTTTCTTTTAATAGTTTCTGAATTTCCCCATAATTTTTATCAAACCAATTCTGATGTTTATGAGTGTTCTGACCCATATGAGTAAATGTGGTACTGTGCACCAAATCTCTGAAAACTGCCCACTCTTCTATTCTACTGTTACCGACAGTTTGTTGGCTCAGCTTTCCCTCCAAGTCAGTAACCAACTATTCACACATGGAGAAGCACTCTAATCTGTTGACATTGAGTCTTCTGATAGTCATCATGCCTTGGGCTGCTGCTTTTGTTAAATGTGAATGTTAAGCTTGGAAAGGATAAGTCTATGATTGTTTCAGCACTCTGTGCCACATATCTATGGCTTTAGTCACTCTTGTGTACTATCTGTCTCTTCTCCTTACAACTACATAGTTTATTAAATGCAAATTTTTGCTGGAATGGTGCATCCATGATGTTTTATTGTGTTTAAGTAAATGGAAGAAAGTGTTGGTGATGAGATCATGAGATGCATAAGTCTTCAAAAGTAAGTAAGCATTGCTGTTTCTGTTTCTGACTGTTCCTTCCAAGGATTCCCTGCCATGTCTGATAGTCTGTGGCCTTAAAGTAACCCAGAATTACAAGCTTGTCCTCTTGTGGCACATTTTTGATGAGGGTCTCCAGGTCTTCATAATTTTTTTCTTTTTTTTTTCTTTTTTTCAGTTGGCTTTTGTTTTTGTTTTTTGGGGTTTTTTTTGGGCAGGGCAACTGGGGTTAAGTGACTTGCCCAAGGTCACACAGCTAGTACATGTGTCAAGTGTCTGAGGTCAAATTTGAACTGAGGTCCTCCTGACTCCAGGGCTGGTGCTCTCCTCACTGCACCACCTAGCTGCCCCCATAATTTTTTTCTTTGATTTCCTCAGGTTTCATTATGGTGGGAGTATATACACTGATGATGGTGGTATGGTGCTTTCCTGAAGGTAGCAATTGTATTATCATGTGCCTGCTGTTCACTCCTTTTGGGAGGCTTGCAAGCTTGTTGACTATATTAGATTTGATTATGAAACCTACTCTAGCTTCATGGAACTCCCCATCATTGCAGCCTCTTCAGGAAAAAAATGTCTATTCAGCTCAGATTTCAGCAAATTGGTCTTCATCTGCCAGCCCTGTGTCATTTGGTGTGGCTATTTGGATGTAGCACCTGCTGAGTCCTCTTTCAATAAGAGCTGTTTGTCTTTTGGGTCTACTGGATTTCTTGTTGTCCATAAACATGCACATATTCCATGTACCAGTGGTGAGTGGAATCATCTTTGCAAAAGATTTTGTACAAATTTTTGTGATTTGATGGCAAAGTAGAATTCCTGCCTCCACAGTAAGCAGGCCAAGGTTAGGTGAAGAAGACAATATTTAGGGTACCTTTTCTAGCCCTTTCCTTATACCAAGAGTTAAGCAGTGTGATCCTTAAGAATGCTGTTCAGATGCCCGGGGGACTGCCAAATCCCATTCCTGCTTCTAAGGGGAAGACCACCCTGGGCTACCTCTGTGCAGGGTTCTGACTACAGCTCCCAGTGTATTTGCACCTACTGCTTCATCACTAGCCTATTGCCACAGAACTTCAAGGTAGGTAAAATAGTAAAATAGTAACATAGTAAGGTAATAAGTAATAAAATAATGAAATAGTCAAATAATAAAATGGTATGGATGATACCTTTTGGATTATGCATAAATTGGATTTAAGTGGGGCAAAGCTGTGTGAAGTCATCATTCTCACTCTCTATTGCAGAGTCATCAGTGGCAAGACAAAAGTCAAGACAAGTGGTGATGGCTCTGGATGCAGTGGATGACCTTACTATCTTCTGTGTCTGACCAAACTCTGAACATTCCCTAGTGCCTGCTTCCACAGCATTCATGGTCTATTGAAACAAAATGTTCACATCCACCTGTTACACTGGGGAAATCTCCACATGCTTAGTGTAGACACTCTCTTAATTCGCTAATGGGTTGGAGACCCCTCAGTCATTTCAACCTGGCATAGCCAGTCTTCCAAGATGGTTTACTGGGGTGTGGCCACTGCACATGCCACAGCTTCTTTGAGCCACAGGTGAGAGTCAGGACACCAGCAAGTGTACACCAAAGGTGGCGTAGCAGCCCTGAATAGGGCTTGGCAACCCTCACATCAGAGGTACTAGTCCTTCCTTGAACACTCTATTCAGCTCACATATAAATATATGTTTATGTACATACACATTTCTATGTGTATGCATGCATATGTAAATACATGTGTATATGTATTGGTATGTGTATGTATATATTAAGCACAGGGATTCAAAGATAAAAGTTAAATGGTCACTGCTCTCAAATTTACATTCTAATAAGGGAAAGAACACATATGAAAGTATATAGAAAATCTACAAAATGAATATGAAGTAGTTTGGAGAGGAAGGGAACAAGCAGTAGGAGGTGGAGGTGGGGGGGTGGAGCTTAGCATCAGCAAAGGCTTCATAAAGAAGGTGACACTTGAGCCAAGGTCCTCTGATTCCAAATTCAGAAGGATTTCTTTTGCATCCTGCTGCCACTTTTGGTAAGAGCAAACTCTATCATGTGGTTAGGAGTCTCTGAAGTTTCCTGGAGTTGAGTGGCATCAGTTTGATGTCTTTCAAAAGTAGGAGCCTATGGAGGATGTTACCATCTACAGAAGATTACTTTTCCACTTAGAATCTCCAATGGGCTTCCTTCATTGTAATGGTGAACACCTTTGATGGTCATAAATTTCTCTGTTTTATGTCTCCCCTGATATTTATGACCAGAATGCCATTAAACAAGGTTGTTTCTGTTCTGATATATTTCAATTAATTTTAAGTAGTTTTGATATATAGATGGGAGACATATTGTTAGATGACAATCTTTCAGGCATTATTATATTGACTCAAATCCTCTTTTATTGTCTACAAACACTAATAGAATGGACAGAATGGGGGCCATTTTATATTTTTACTTTTTTCATGGATTACCATGGCCAATTTTTTTTTCACCAAATGGCCAACCTATGATGATAAGCCCTCATATACCTAATTAGGTTGGTTTTCAAAAAAAGGAAAGAAAATAAAAAGGGCTCAAACTGATGCAGAAACAATACTCAAAATCTATTCAACATAGTAAACTGTATCTGAGTTTCTGATCCCATGACATAGCTTTTGAGACCCTTTTGTCACTTCCATGAAGAGGTTTGCTGCTAAATGTTTAATGACTGTTTATCTAGGTAAAAGATAGAAATGACAAGAAACAAGCATGACATACTTTTAAGTTTAATCTGTATTTCTTAACAGTTTCTTCATCAATTTCTTTAGGCAATGAGCAAAGCAATAAACCAAGGCTTGAATTATGGCATTTGCTAATTTCTGATGTGCAGATGCTCGTACTGAAAATCCAGCAATTTAGTTCTAGAGAGCTGGTATAAGCTGGCTCCAGCACATCCCTGCTTCCATGGCACAATAAGGCATTAGAGTAGAACTTCATAGAAGAATGGTTAACCCTTGAAAACAAATTCATTTTCTAATTGAGAAAACAGGCTCAGAAGAGTTATGTATCTTCCCAAAGTTCACACAAGTAATAGACTTGGGATTTGAATTCAAATCTTCTGTTTCTAAATGCAAAGCTTCTCTCACTTGGACTTCCATTGTATGCTATTTTACCTCTCTCTTTTTAGTTTGGTCTTTTATGCACCAATGATTTTAAATTATCTAGAAACTCTTTCTCAAAAATAAATTGGATTCACCCGAAGAATGGGAGATACATCAAGAAGCCAGTGTCATTTGAATACTCTACTTACATGGTCTTCCTCACTCTAGGCAACATCAAGATATTTATAAGGTGATTCTCAGAATCTTCTAGTCTAATAACTTTATTTTGTGGATGAGGAAAGTAGAGCCTAGAGAGGTTAAGAGACTTTCCCAGAGTCACACCGGCAGAGACTAGTGGGAGGAAAAGAAAATGAATGCCTGTTAGGTGAGAAAAAAAGGCTATTTGGGTAGTGATCTTCCAAAGAAGAGATTTTTCTGAAGTGGGCTGGTAGAATAAGAGTCTGATTCCTTTCACTATGCTGAGTGAGTGGAGGGGAAGGGTTGGTCAGGATGGCTCCAGCCTTTGGCATACAATACTCATTTCTTGTTGTCTGATCTTCTGATACCCTTCATCCCACCAAACACACTCACATAAATAGTAGGAACCTTAAGACTTAACACACCAGGCAGGACATTTTCATCCTTTGTCACTTTGCCAGTTTCTTGGGCCTGTTGTGAAATTTTGAATCACTGTAGAGCCATAACTTATCATTGTCATTTTTATTCTTATAACCCTCTTACTGGGCTCTATGGCAGTGAGGGAATCATTTGTCAGACTTCTGGCAATTAAATGATGGCTTTAAACACAGGGCATGAACATATTCAAAACCTTTAAAGAAAATGATGGCAATGTGTACTCCCTTCAGTCAACCAGGAAATCTGTTGGAAAATAGAAGTTTCAAACACAAGATGTGTAAGGAAATATAGATATGAGGAGTTTTAGAGAAATGCTCATTTTTGGTGAATCATTTTTGGGTGCCCTATGAAGTATCACAGGGAGAGAGTGATTGCAAATCCTGATCCATTTGTCTATTTATTCAGCAAACATTATGTAGTAATTATGGGAAAGTAACTGTGCGTGAGGGGCCTGGACACTATGATGAAAAGAGGCTGGAAGGGGCTTAGGATTCTCTGACTCAAAGGTGGCAGTCAGAGGGTTGGAAGCCAGTCTTGGTCAGCCCTGGAAAGGATAACAACTTAACAAAAGGATAAACAAGAAGACAAACAATATGGAAAACTCACAGCATCGGCTACCTGGTTGGGCCAGTTTATGTTTTCATAATTGGCAACTTGAGTATTCAGTTTGTTACTGTGTAGATCCAGTGGCAAGACAGAAGCAGAACTCAGATACATTGTTATTATAAATATGCAGATCTTTAACCTTTCTATTAACAGGCATTTCAATGCATCTGTTAGCTGTAGAAATGGTCTTTCAGGCACAGACTGCAATTAAGCTCATACATTTACTGCCATATTTACAAACATGAGAAGTGATTATAAAGGAAAAGCTGAACAATAGTCCCTCGTGGGCAGATTGGTAAGAGGAATAGCAACATGTTGGCAGTTCTCCACTTTCCACCAATAGGTGGCACCAGCCTTTTCCATATGTTTTTTCATTATCGTTCAAAAAGATAAGAATTTGAGATATTTTTTGTATTCTTGAACATAATATGTAATGCATACACACAAAATGTGTGTGTGTGTGTGTGTGTGTGTGTGTGTGTGTGTGTGTACACATATTCACAGGCTCTAATCGATCAGGATTAACAAAGAACAAATCTCTGGTGACAAAGCAGTGCTGTATTTTCTCGTCTCATCTGCCTCTGGCACCTATGGCAGTCCTATTACCCTTGCCTTTTGAAATTTTACTTAAGAGAAGAAAAAAAAATATGGATTTGGTTATCAGAGTCCTTGGGAGTCTAGCGAGAAAACAAGTTTTTTTTTTTTTTTTTTCCCTTATGGATTAATGCATAGCTATATCAAGTGTGCGGATAGCTAGGTGGCACAGTGGATAGAGTGCTAGGCCTGGAGTAAGGAAGACTCCTCTTCCTGAATTCAAATTTGGCCTCACACACTAGCTGTGTGACCTTGGGCAAGTCACTTAACCCTGTTTGCCTCAGTTTCTTCATCTGTGAAGTAAACTGGAGAAGGAACTGGCAAACTATTCCATTATCTTTGCCAAGATAACCCCAAAAGGGCTCGTAAAGAGTCACACATGACTAAAAAACAACCAACAGAAAATGTCAAGCATAGAATGATAGTATCCATATTTTTAAAAAAAATAAGGAATTACATAGAAAAGATGCCTTTATAGAGGTAGACACTCCTACAAGAGATTCATACATATATTAAAATCAAAATCTCAGTGGAGATTTTGCTCTGTTCTGGTGTGTATAGGTAGTTAAGCTCTCTTTCTTAGATTTCCTATAATTTTATCAGCGTAAAGTTAATTTCATTACCTCTAAAATCCATTCTCAATGAACCAAAGGAATTGTAGTTACATGCATACATAAGTTGGACTAAAAATGTTAAATGTAGATTCATAGACCTGTGTTATTCTAGAAATATCTTTCTTCTGAGAAACAATGAGAACATTTTCGAAGGAGAGGAGAAAATTTTACAGTGAAAAGTAGTTTCTTTTTTTCTTTTAAAGAATTGTAGTAAATGAGTGAAGTCTTACCTGCCTAGTGTATAACTTTTCTCATTTTTTTTTCCTTTTGCTTTTCCTATAATGTTTTTTTCTCCCCTTTTGCTTTGCTAGAAGGCCAGAGTGAACAGACATGTGTCATTGTATACATGAATGGCATATTGTGCGAAATCAATGAAGATAGAATAAGAAGAAAAACTATTGATTACAGAAAAAAAACAAATCTTTTAATTAAATATCTGATATTGCATGCATATATATATACATATATATATATATATATACACACATGTGAAATTAACAAGAATACATAACTAAGAGTCATTCTGCATAAGGGATAAGTGGTCAAAGGATGTGAACAAATAATTTTTGAAAGAAAAATTGAAAACTTTTAACAACTATATTAAAGACTGTTCTAAATCATTAATAATAAAAGAGTACCCATAAGTCAAAACTCTCATATCCAGCAAATTGGTAAAGATTATACAAAAAGTTGGTTGGGGTAATGGCTAGGGAAGATAAGCACTCTAATGTACTATCAATGAAGCTGTGAATATTTCAAACCATTCTAGAAAGTAAGTTAGAGTTATAATTTAAAAAGTTACCAGAATGTTCATATGCTTTCACATGGAGATCCCATGCCAGGAATATAATCCCCAAACAGTTAAATATTAACAGAAAAGCTTTGTATTCACAAAAATATTCAAAGCAACACTTTTTTGTTAGTGAAGAACTTGAGTTAAAGTAAGCACACATCACTTGGGGAATGACTAGATAAATTGTGGTATATGAATTTTGGGGGTCCCAAGTCACATTAAGTCAACTCCCCTAGAGCAAGCCTGGTTATCTCACCCTCAAGATTCTAAAGATACTCCCTAAGGTTTTGGAGTAAAGTAGTCTCTTATCTAATGCTTTAACCATTCTGATATTTCCCACCTTACATCAACCATCAGTTACTAGTGCTCCCAATATCAGTTAACCAATTAAAATGAATTAACTGTTACAAAGGGATATCTTTATTTTTTCCTTTGGAGGAGGTGGGAGGGAGAAAAAAATACTTGATAAATAAACTACATTATAAGAAATGATAAATCAGAAGAATTCAGAAAAGTATGGGAAAACTTATATGAACTGATACAGAGTGAAATGGAAGATTTTAGACGACATAGGTGTTTATGGGAAAAGGGGTCAAAAAAGAGCAGAGAGAAGAATGTTACTCAGAATGATAAATTAGATCATCTATACCATTACTTTCTTCTTGCAAGTGAATAGACTGAGGCCTAGAGAGGCGAAGCAATGTACCTAAGGTCATGTGCTAATCATCATCAGATCCAGGGCCATAGATTTAAAGCAGGAAAAAACTTAGAGGTCAGTGAGGTCTAATACCCTCATTTTTACACTCAATCACTCAAAAACAAAATATGTTAAATGATTTGTCTAAAATCATTCAGCTAGTAAGTATCTGAGACAAGATTCAACTTTTCCAACTGTCTGTCTATTATGCCAAACTATTCTTAGACACATGCACAGGAACTTTGCATCACACTATGAGGAAAACTGGCATAAAGAGGTATAAGAAATAAGCGAAAGATTAAGAATAATGTGAAAATGAAGAAAAAATAGAGTGGCCTTAATATGAAGTATTATAAACTAGAGTTTAATTCTGACTTGAATAGGTTTAGAAAAATAATTTCCTGCACATTTTAGCCACCTTTCAGTAAGAAAAGAGTGTTAATCATTCCCTATGTTCATCCATGTGTCACCTTGTGATGGGGTTTCTCTTTTACAAACCAGTGTCTCTGGTTCTGTTAATCCTTATATTAGATTGCTTTCAAATCAAAACTATCTATTGAATTGTTTTCAGCTAATTTCATAAAATCTGTGTGTGTCAGTATAGAAGAGTAATTTGGACCAGCTAGTATGATATCCAAAGGTGATTTAAGACCAAAAAATAAATGATCCCCACCCCCCAAAACAAAACAAAAGAGTTAAACAAACCTACACACAACTTGGTTGTTCTCTGAATTGTTCTCAGATGATTTCTGAAAGTGGGGTGAACTATGATCTTAAAGTAGTCAGAATAGAAATGCCAAGATATTTTTATTTGAAATATGACCTTTTCCCAGTTGATCCATCTTATTCATCACCATTTCACTTAAACAGAGCAGTCCTACTAATTAGCCTGAAGTTTAAGTTGTGCCTTTTAAGTTCAGATAAATGTGCCTTCTTTGAAATGGTCATGATTGGCAAAAATATAACAAAAAGTCATTATTAATTGTTAACCACCAAGCTTTAGTTTTTTTTTTACGAAAAGAAACAGAAGGAAAAAGGGCAACTCTATTTTTTTTATGTAGCAAATGAAGTTGAACTAATTCAAGAAAGGAGATGCATCCTTTCCTATGCAAATATCACTGTCAGGTGCTACTAGATATTCATTAAGATCCTAAATTGAATTTAGAAAACTAAATTCTGAAACAAAAGGGAAACAACAGCTACATTGGACAAAATGTGCCATTTACCCTGTGTGAATATTTTTGATTTAGTGTTTGAATCCTGAGAAGAGAGTTTTATTGTAGGGGAGTAAGTAAAATTATAAGAAACAAGTCCCTTACCAAGAACTCCGCGTGGCCATTAGTGAATTCAGAAAGAACTTTTATTTTAAGTGCTTAGAGCAGGTGACTAACAAGTAGGCAAACCCTTGCAGTGCAAAAACACAGTCTTTTATTTTCCTATCCCAAATGCAAATTCCTCCCCTGGTTCCCAAATTGGTTGGGTACTGTAGGGTTTACAGCCTATCCAAAATGCCTACCCCCCATGTGAATCTCTGCCCCTGTTTACATTTCCCATTTCCCACATCCCTCATCCTTGCTTTCTTTATACTTTACTTGATAAAAGAATGACAAAAATAAATACTTTTTAGAACAATCTCAACTTAGGATGTCTGCATTGTTCAGATTTATGATCTCCATATGCATTTAACCATAGCATGATAAAGGAATTTTCTTAGTTGAATAAGTTGTAAATATCCTTTACCATTAACATAACCTAACATAGATAAGAAAAATCCCATTATTCAAGATAGTATCTTAGGTTAAGGTGCGTCATCCTTAATGGAGAATTATTGACACAGGAAGAGTCATTCTCTGGATTTACTGAGAGAAAAAAGAAGAGCATGTCTGCTTTCGAGTGTACTGATAAGTAACATCCCCAACTACATTTTCTATAACCAGTTTATTTCCTGCATTAGTGGTAAGTAACCAGTAAGTGAGAGACTTGCTGACACACGTGACTCCTTAGGTTTCGCAAATCATGTATCACATGATTTCTGTGGAAATGAAAGTTTAATCATTCCTTACAGAATTAAATCAGGTAACATAGAATAGGACTTTATGATTCTTTTAAAGCATAGTTACCTTAAATCTAGCTATTTAAAATCAATGGCAATAATTTGGGTTTTTTTTTTCCAATACTAGGTGGAAACTGTTTTATGGCAATAAAAGAGAATGAGGACACTTGGAATTAGTTTCATCAAAGAATTAATCAAATAACATGCATTTTCTTGCTTAGACAAGACATTTCTAATACCTGTATATACAAGGAGAGAACAAGACCATAGACACAAAAGTAAATCTCCAAGTCGTATTCTTCTCCCACATAGAGTCTGGATGACCAATTAATAGTCTCACAACTAAGCTGAAAAAAAGAAAGAATAAATAGGGGGTGTGGGACAAAATTGAAAGATGAATGGAATTAGCCTAATTGGGAAAGAGAGAATTAAAAAGTCAAGAGATTTCTTAAGGTATATAATTAATGGGTACAGTCACCAAGTTGTGACTGGACCATTCTAGGATGAATGACTTACCCAGTCATTTAAGAGGCATTTATTAAGTGCTTACTATATGCTAGTCACTGTGCTAACTGCTGGATATAAAAGGAAAGGCATACACACACAAATAAAATCCCTACCTCCCCCCAAAAGACCCCCCAGTCCTTTCTTTTAAGGAGCTTACATTCTAGTCAACAGGGCAACATATAAATAAGTAGTTATAGTAAAGATATATACAGAGTAGGTGGGAGGTAGTCTGCAAAAGGAAATCATTTAGCAATCCAGGGAACAAGAAACACCCTACTGAGGAAAGTGGGCTTTGATTTGAGCCTTGAAGGAAGCCAGAGAATCTAAAAGGTGAATGTGATGGACCACAACATTCAGTCATAAAAGACAACCACAACCAGTACAAAAGCACAGAGAAGATGAAATGTACTGTTGAAGGAACTGAAAATAAACCAGCATAGCTGGATTGTCTAGTTAGGGAAGCAAAGTATAAGCATACTGGGAAGGTAAAAAGTCAGGCAATAGCAGAGCCTTAAATGCCAAATAGAGATGTATCTCATTTTCTGGAGTAAGTGAGTGAGTGTGCGTGTGTGTGTGTGTGTGCACGTGTGCACACACACACATGCACTCAATGCTTGAATCTCACTTATATCTAAGTTAGTTCAAAAAGAATGTATGTAAACACACACACACACACACACACACACACACACACACAGGAAATACACACACACTGGGTTGGTAATAGCGATCTATTTTACCCAATAGGGAAGTAGGTGGGAAAGAGGAAAAAAAGAAAGGGGGAGGATTAGAGGGAGGGTAGATGAAAGAAGGCAATGATCAAAAGCAGGAAAAAGATAAAAAGAGAAAGGATAAGAAGGAAAAAAAGAAGAGGATTGAGTGAAATGCACGGTTAGTAATTATAAGTGTGAATGTGAATGAGTTGAACTCACCCATAAAATAGAAGCAGATAGCAGAATGGATTAGAAGTGAGAATCCAACAATATGTTGTTTATAAGAAAAACACTTGAAATGCACTTAGAGTTAAAGTAAGCCTCTGGAACAGAATCTATGGTGCTTTAGCTAAAGTAAAAAAGGCAGGAATAGCTATCTAGATTACAGACAAAGGAAAAGAAAAAAAACAATAAACCTAATTGAAAGGAATAAGTAGCAAAACTATCTTGCTAAAAGGAACCATAGATAATGAAGTAATATCAATATTGAACATATATGCACCAAATGGCATAGCTTTCAAATTCTTTAAGAAAAAGTTAAATAAATTATAGGAGAAAATTGACAATGAAACTATACTAGTGGAAGATTAAAATTTTCCTTTTTCAGTTGAAGACAAAATTCAGTTATGTTCAGTTGAACATAAAATAAGTAAGAAAGAAGTTAGGGAGATGAAAATGACCTTAGAAAAGTTGGATATGATTGACCTTGTACTTGTATAATAATATTCATAGCAGGTCTTTTCGTGGTGCCAAAGAATTAGAAATTAAAGGAATGCCAATCAATTGGGGAATGGCTGGATAAGTTGTGGTATGTCATATTGATGGAATGCTATTGTGTTATAAGAAAGGGCAAGCAGGATGGCTTTAGAAAAATCTGGAATACTTATATGAACTCATGCAAAGTGAAGTGTTCAGAACGAGGAGAACCTTGTACACAGTAACCGCAGTATTGTAAGGATAGCTACTCTGATCAAGAAAATACCTCAAGAAAGTTCCAAAGGACCTATGGTGAAAAATGGCATTCACCTCTAGAAAAAGAACTGATAAACTTTGAATGCAGATTGAAGCATACTTTTTTCAAACTTTATTTTTTGTATTTTATTTTGTTTTCTTTTGCAATATGATTGATATGGAAATATGTTTAGCATGACCCCATATATATGATAAAAATTAAACTGCTTATCTTTTCAAGAGGTGGGGAGAGCAATAGAGAGGAAGAAAATTTGAAATTCAAAAAAAGTTTTTAATTTGTTTTTAATTTTTAGTTTATAACACTCAGTTCCACAAGTTTTTGAGTCCCAGGTTTTCTCTCTCTCCCTTTTGTGTCCCCTCCCTCCCAATACAGCATGTAACCTGATACAGGTTCTGTGTATATCTTCACATTGAACTTATTTACATAATAGTCCAGTTGTAAAGAAGAATTATAACCAATGGAATGGATCATGAGAAAGAAGAAATGAAACCAAAAAAGAAAGAATAAAAAGAAAGAGCAAATAGTTTGCCTCAGTCTGCATTTAGACTCTGTAATTCTTTCTCTGAATATGCATAGCTTTTTCCATTATGAGTCTTTTGGAACTGTCTTTAAACCTTGCATGGATAAGAAGAGCCAAGTCTATCAAAGTTAGTCATCATAGATACTATGTGTCTGTAATCATGTATAAAGTTCTCCTGATTCTGCTCTCCTTGCTCAGCATCAGTTCATATAACTCTTTCCAGGTTATAATGAACTCCATCTGCTCCTCATTTCTTATGGCACAATAATATTCCATTTCATTCATATACCACAATTTGTTCAGCCATTGCACAATTGATGGGTGTCCCCTTGATTTCTAAATCTTTGCCACCACAAAAAGAGCTGCTATAAATATTTTTGTACATACTGGTCCATTTCCCACTTATGTGATCTCTTTGGGATACTAAAAAAAATTTTCAAAACAATGAAAACTTTTTACACTTCACTGGGAAATATCTAACGGAATAAATAATATTTTTTAAAAAAACTCTGATCAATACAATTACTAATCATAATTCCAGAGGATCAGTGATAAAAGTGCTACCTACTTATTGAAATAGGTAATGGATTAAAAATTCAGAACAAGATGCAGATTTTTTGCCATGCCAATGTGCTTATTTGTTTTGCTTAACTATGCATGTTTGTTAAATGTTGTTTTTTTAACCCACCCCTCCAATATTGGGTTGGGGAGAGGGAAGAAATGTGTAAGTGAATATCAATTGAAAAATAAAATTTAATTAAAAAAAGTAAGACTAGTGCATCATGAGTCTCTCACCTTTACGTCAGGGTTTGGGTAGCATGCATCACCTTCAGGCCCCTAGAATAGTGGTTGGTCATTGCATTGATAAGACGCATTAAAATTTTTTTATTTAAAAATATTGCAATAATGCATTTGAGAAGTGATAAGTACTTAAACTTGGTTTGTGGCTCTATGAGTAAGAAAATAGAATATATATAAGAGATGTTGTGCAAGTAGAAACAAGTTTTGACAAGAGAATGGATATGTGGGATGAATGAGTGAGTAATCCGAGTCCCTAAGGTCATAAGCTTGGGTGTTTAAAGGGATGAAAGCATCATTGACAATAATAGGGAAGCTCAGAAGAGTAGAGAGTTTAGCGGAAGGACAATAAGTTATATTTTGGAATGTTGAATTGAACATGTCTATGAGTCATCTGGTTTGAAATGTCCAAGAAGCAGGTGATGATGCAGACTAGGCATGAATGTAAAAACTTGAGAATCAGCCATTGAACCCAAGGTAGTTGATCAGATCGCTAAGTGAAAAATTATGTAGTGAAAAGAGAAAATGGATCAAGACAGAATCTTGAGGGTAGAGCCAAGATGGCAGCTGGAAAGCAGGGACTTGCATGAGCTCCCCACCCAGGTCCCTCCAAAAACATATAAAAATGGCTCTGAACAAATTCTAGAG
This sequence comes from Trichosurus vulpecula, assembly GCF_011100635.1. Lineage (NCBI taxonomy): Eukaryota > Metazoa > Chordata > Mammalia > Diprotodontia > Phalangeridae > Trichosurus > Trichosurus vulpecula. The sequence continues at coordinate 199,274,989 of NC_050579.1, forward strand.
CTGCAGAACCCACAGGATAGCAGAGGGAAGCAGGGCTCCAGCCCAGGACAGCCTGGATGTTTGTGGGGTAAGGTCTATCACATGGACCTGGGAGCAGAGCAGAACAGAGCCCAGCATGGGCTGCACCTGGACCAACCAGACCAGGAGCCAGCCAGAACGGGTCCTAGTGCCCTGAATCAGTGAGCTGTGGCAGTTACCAGACTTCTCAACCCACAAACACTGAAGACCACAGAGAAGGTTATTGGGAAATGCTGTGGGGACAGAGTGGAAGGAGTTCTCTGTTTGGCCACCACCCTGGGGACAGTGGAGGTGGTGCAGCTCTGAGGTCACAACTACAGCTACAGTGGCTTCTGGCCCCAGGCCCACGTGGTGAGAGGAATTAAGTGGTAGATCAGAGCTGGAGTGCAGAGCCTGCTTAAGATCTGAGTCGCAGTCCAGGTTGGTGGTTCTTGGGGGAGGAGGAGAGCTGGTGTGGCAGAGCTTGCTGTGTAGAAATAGCTCTGAAAACAACAGCACAGCCCATCAAGCTTGGGACAAAGTACTCTTTACTCTACAAGCAGTCATACCCTGCTGAAAAACTGAAGGGTCATGTAGTTGGCTGGGAACATGGCCAGGCAGCAAAAATGCTCTCAGATTCTGACTCAGACTTTGGAATCTTTCTTTGGTGACAAAGAAGACCAAAACATGCAGCCAGAAGAAGGCAACAAAGTCAAAGAGTCTACATCGAAAGCCTCCAAGAAAAACATGAACTGGTCTCAGGCCATGGAAGAGCTGAAAAAGGATTTGGAAAAGCAAGGTAGAGAAGTAGAGGAAAAATTTGGAAGAGAAATGAGAATGATGTGAGAAAACCATGAAAAACAAGTCAATGACTGGCTAAAGGAGACCACCCAAAATACTGAAGAAAACAACATCTTAAAAAAATAGACTAACTCAAATGGCAAAAGAGCTCCAAAACGCCAATGAGGGGAAGAATGCCTTGAAAGGCAGAATTAGCCAAATGGAAAAGGAGGTCCAAAAGTCCACTGAAGAGAATACTACCTTAAAAATTAGATTGGAGCAAGTGGAAGCTAGTGACTTCATGAGAAATCAAGATATTATAAAACAGAACCAAAGGAATGAAAAAGTGGAAGACAATGTAAAATATCTCATTGGAAAAACCACTGACTTGGAAAATAGATCCAGGAGAGAGAATTTAAAAATTATTGCAGTACCTGAAACCAATGATGAAAAAAAGAGCCTGGATATCATCTTTCAAGAAATTATCATGGAGAACTGCCCTGATATTCTAGAACCAGATGGCAAAATAGAAATTGAAAGAATCCACTGATCGATCACCTTCTGAAAAAGATCCCAAAAAGAAAACTCCTAGGAATATTGTTGCCAAATTCCAGAGGTCCCAGGTCAAGGAGAAAATACTGAAAGCAGCCAAAAAGAAACAATTTGAGTATTGTGGAAACATAATCAGAATAATACAAGATCTGGCAGCTTCTACATTAAGGGATTGAAGGGCTTGGAATATGATATTCCAGAGGTCAATGGAGCTAGGATTAAAACCAAGAATCACCTACCCAGCTAAACTGAGTATCATGCTCCAAGGCAAAACACGGATTTTCAATAAAATAGAGGACTTTCAAGCTTTCTCAGTGAAAAGAGCAGAGCTGAATAGAAATTTTGACTTTCAAATACAAGAATCAAGAGAAGCATGAAAAGGTAATCAAGAAAAAGAAATTGCAGGGGACTTACTAAAGTTGAACTGTTTTGTTTACATTCCTACATGGAAAGATGGTGTGTATAATTCATGAGACCTCAGTATTAGGGTAGCTGAAGGGAATATACATACATATATACATGCATACATACATACATACATATATATATATATATATATATATATAGATATATAGATATATAGATATATATATGGACAGAGGGCACAGGATGAGTTGAATATGAAGAGTTGATATAAAAAATAAAATCAAATTAAGGGGTAAGAGAGGAATATATTGAAAGAGGGAGAAAGGGAGAGATAGAATGGGGTAAATTATCTCACATAAAAGCAGCAAGAATAAGTAGTTCTTTTGGGAGGCAAGAGGGGGAATGAGTGAATCTTGCTCTCACTGGATTCGACTTGAGGAGGGAATAACATACACACTCAATTGGGTATCTTACCCCACAGGAAAGAAAGAGGAAGGAGATAAAAAGGGGTGGAGGACAATAGAAAGGAGGGCAGATAGGGGGAGGAGGTAATCAAAATACTTTTGAAAAGGGATAGGGTCAAGGGAGAAAATTGTATGAAGGGAGAGAGGATAGGAAGGATCAAAATGTAGATAGTATTTCACAACATGAGTGTTGTGGAAGGGTTTTGCATAATGATACACATGTGGCCTATGTTGAATTGCTTGCCTTCCCAGGGAGGGTGGGTGGCGAGGGAAGAGGGGAGAGAATTTGGAACTCAAAGTTTTAAAAGCAGATGTTGCAAAAAAAAGTTTTTGCATGCAACTAGGAAATAAGATACACAGGCAATGGGGCATAGAAATCTATCTTGCCCTACAAGAAAGTAAGGGAAAAGGGGATGGGGGGAGTGGGGTGACAGAAAGGAGGGTTGACTGGGGAAAAGGGCAATCAGAATATACGCCATCCTGGAGTGGGTGGGAGAGTAGAAATGGGGAGAAAATTTGTAATTCAAACTCTTGTGAAAATTAATGCTGAAAACTAAAAATTTTAAATAAATAAATAATAGATAAAAGGCAGAATCACAGGGGTACAACTCATGATTTGTGGTCATGAAATGCATCAAGAACCAACAAAGAAGACTGAAGAATGGTCAGACACATAAGAGAAGAATTGAGAGTGAATACCATAACAAAAAAATGCAGAAGAGAGAGTATCCAGGAGAAAATAGTGGTCAATAGTGCCAAATGCTTTAGAGAGATCAAGAAGGATCAGGACCAGGAAAAAGAGTCAGTAGATTTGACGATTATGAGATCCTTTGTGTCTTTGGAGGAGGTGATTTCAATTTAATCATGAGCTTGATAGATTGCAGAGGTTTAAGAAGAGAGTGAACAATAAGGAATTGGAGGCACCAATTGAATAAGGCTTTCTTATGAAGTTTATCTGTGAAAGTTCTCTACCCATCAGCACTACACCATCCATATGTAGAACTACTGGTTACAGTAAATGAAGAAATTTTGAATACTGTGGATAAGTTCACTTACCTTGGCACTATACTTCCCAGGGATGTGCACATAGATGGTGAGATTGATGCACACATTGCCAAAACTAGCTCAACATTTGGGAGACTCTGAAAAAGTGTGTGGAAAAGAAGAAGTTTTAGATTGCCTACCAAACTGAAGGACTACAGATCCATTGTGCTGACCTCATTGTTGTATGCTTGTGAAACTCTGGCATTGTGCTAACTACATACTAGGGAACTGAATTGTTTCTATTAGAATTGTCTTAGGAAGATTCTGAAGATCATCTGGCAAGATAAGGTATCAGACCCTGAGGTCCTTTCTTATGCTGCACTGCCAAGAATTTAAACTCTACTGAAGATAGCACAACTCAGATGGGCTGGGCACTTTGTTTGAATGCCAAATGTTTATTCGCTTAAAAGACTACAGAGAACTCACACAAGGTAAATGCTCACGTGGTGGTCCAAAGATGAGATATAAGAACAGTCTTAAGGTCTCTCTGATGAACTTTGGTATCAATTGTGAAACATGGGAGACACTGGCAAAAGATCACACAGCATGGCATGCATGAGCGAAAGAGGGTGCTGTACTCTATGCGCAAGCAGCATTGAAGTAGATGTGAGATGTGAGATGCACAAATTTAGAGACATCTTCACTCCAAAGTTTATGTGGACTATATGTGCTTGATTTGTGGTAGGAACTTCTGAGCTCATATTGGTCTCATCAGTCACAGTCAGCTACACTATACCTTGACTCCAACATAGTGTTGTGATTTTGGTCCTTGTTGAGAATGAAGGACAACAACCAACCAGTCTGTGAAAGGAAGAGATATAAGTGTGATAGCAACTCTGGACTATCAAATCAAATGAAGTTTTTTGTTTTGTTTTGTTGTGATGTGAGAGATATGTGCATGATGGGCATGTTTTTAGGTAGCAGGGAAGGAACCCCTAGATAGGGGGAGAGATAAAAGAGAGAATGGGAATGATAGTAGGAGCAGTTTGCTGGAGAAGTAAGGTAGGGATGAGATCAAGGACAAATGAAGAGTGAATTAACTTGGCAAGGTGAAAGACCTCCATTGTTCTACCCAGAGACAATATATTTTTCCTTGAAAGAACATATTTCCTCTTTGTTTCCTCAGGTTAACAATACTTAATCTATCCACAGACCTTCACAGTAATGTAAGTCTCTCTAGACAGGCAACAAGGTAAGACAGACAAATGAATCATTCATGTCTTTCCTACCTCTTTTCACCATCTCTCTCCTTTTAAAGCACTAAAGCCTTTGCAGACAGAATAAGACAAAGGAATCAGAGCATAATACAAAACACAGTAAACCAAAAAATAACAGCTCTGGCTCAGAACACTAGCAAGTAACTAAAATGCAGCTTTTCTCTAGTTGAAAGCAAGGGATTTTTCCATAATTTGAGCCATAAATTTGAGCCTGATTGCTAGGTTATGTCCTCTGCACCATGTATATAGCACACTTAGCCAAATTCTCTTCTCTTGTCCCAGATGGCACTTCTGCCAGAGAAAGAGGGAAGGCAAATATTGTGGCGGCCCCCTTTTATGTTCCAGTAGTCTATTTTCTCAAAGGGTCTCAGTTATTGGCCATGTCTTGTGATGGCTAGATATTGTGATTAAAAAAGGAAGGGCCATAAAAAAATTAAAAGGTATATTTGGTTACCTCATATCACATGTCCAGATGGCTAGAAACATCTGGATAATTGATTGAATCTAAAAAAAGTTCAGTTTTCATTTCAATCTTTGGCATCATATGGACAGCAGCCATTGCTTCCTGGTCAATAAAATATTGCTTTTTGTGGAACAAATTAAAAAATGTTCAATGTCTTCAGAACATCTGTGATCGAACAAGATGCTACAACTTGTTATCAGTTGGACCTGAACAATGTCCTTCTCCTACAAAGATACTTTTCTTACCAGGAATGTTACCTATGGGTTGCATAAACATAGACATGAAAGAATAAAACAAGCAGGGACTAGCATTTATTGCCCTGTTGATGAAAAATACACATCTGTGAGGATTGATGAATCCAGTTTGGTCTCAGGCTAATGTCCAGTGTCATTGCCTGAAGGGTCTACAGTAGCTTTCAAATCAACCATGTTATAGTCACATGGCTTTAGCTTCTGAAGACACACCCTGACCCCATTAGCATCATTCCCAGCAATTTCTGTTGACTTCTCTTGCATCTTGGCTTTCTCCAGTGATGCTGTATTCTTTGAGCCTATTTCCGTTTTGAATCAATCCACCTGGGAAGTGAAAGGAAAGCAAATGAACATTTATATAGCACTTACTATGTATCAGGCCTTGTGCTAAGTGCTTTTTACAAATATATCTCATTTAATTGTTATAATGACACTAGGAGGTAGATACTATTATTTTACCCATTTCACAGTTGAGGAAACCAAGAAACAGCTAGGAAGTTTCTGACCTTGGATTTGAACTGGTCTTCTTTATTTCATGCCTAGCCCTCTATGCACTATACCATTCAAGTGCTTTTTAAGAGTCTCAGGACTCTTTGCATGTTTGTGTTCTAATTCCATGCACAACTTAAGTAAAGCAGGGATCCTCCTTGTCCTCCATCCTCCATGAAAACCCTAGCACTTGCTAACAGGGAGGTATGGTAATGTGATACAATGATGATGTAATGCCATTCCATCTCTAATTTTTGTGCTTTTGAGCAAACTTTGCCCCATGCCTGGAATATTCTGCCCTCTGCTATCTCTAGCTCTCTTCATGGTTCATTTCACATGGTACTTCCTACATGAGAGCTTTCCTAATTTTCCCACAGCTGTTAGTGCTTTCCTTCTTCTCTACAATTAGTTTGCATTTCTTTGTATATAGTTTATATTTACTTATCTGTATCTTAGTCTTACAGTTGTTTACTTATTGCTATCTTAGACTTACCTATCTGTATAAATATTTTCACCCATAAGGATACAAGCTTCTTAATGTCAAGAGTGGTTTAGTTTTTGTCTTTGTATCCCTAGTACCTAGCACAGCGTCTAACACATAGAAATATTTAATTAATGCTTATTGAATTGTAATGAAATGAAGAATGATAGACTGCAATTCAGTTCAGAGCTTCCATGGATTCAATAGACATATCAACATGGCTCACAGTAGTCATTCTCTTGAGTTCCAGTCCCACGTCAGTAATTTTTTATTAGACATTTTAAACTGGGTGTCTGATAGATATATCAAAGTCAAATGTCCATATATCCAGAACAGAATTGATTAATTTCTCCCCACTCCCAACCTCCCACAAACTACTTATTGTTTAAACTTCTTTATTTCTATTTAGGACACCACCATCCTTCCAATTATCTAGTTTCACAAATTCAGCATCATCCTTGAATCCTTACTCTTACTCATGCAGTATATCCAATAAGCTTGCAAATCTTGTCATTTTTATCTCCACAATATCTTTACCATGAATTTTGTGATTCTCAGTCATTTTACCAGCATTATATTAATGCCCCTGCTTTATTTCCAAACATAGGCTTTATCTTTACTCACATATTCACACCGTCTTCCTGAATGATGATATCATTCAGAAGTCTTAGAGATAGTTATCAGTAAGCTAAACTCTAGAAGATTCTAAGCTGCCCAAATCCCCAGGGAAAAGATGACATACTTGGGTCAGAGAGAATCTCAGGACAGAGTCAATGACTTGGACTTCACGTAATAGAGTCTACAAGGAAGTATTTTTTTTTTACAAAGATTAAAGCAGATTATGCATTTTTTAATTCTCGGAGCAATTGTCCTTTTGCGCTTTTTGTCCTGAAGATTTGTGTGTATATTTACATACATACACCCACACATACATAATACACACACACACGTGTATATTAATACATGCCTGTATATATGTGTGTATAGCCTAAGTATAGGTATGTATGGATATAGCTATGTATGTATGCATATATATCAAGCTATATACATGTATATCAAGCTAAAATAATGTATATTATATTATACATAAGTATATATAATATATACATATATATCGAACTAAAAATTGTCATTTACCCACAAATGTATGTCAACAATTATTTATTCACATTTCCTATGTGGTCATATCAAACACTTTTCAGTGAATATGAAGTAGATGCTCCAATGTTCTGAGCACTGATACAGTGATCATGATATTAACTTCAAATGGGAACCTGGAAGACTTCACCATCTTTAAGGAAATTATTTCCTTTTTTACTTAGACTATACACTAGATTGCCTCAATCACATAATATGGCTGTATAAAATGGGATAATTTTGAAGAATTAAAATGGAGTGTCACACAAAGGACCATGGAGAAGTGTATTTGAAAAAGAAGATAGTTGGGTCAATTGGAGAATGTGACATAAAATAAATGGTCAGGCAGAGATTTTTACTGGTATTCTTATAATGTCAGAAGAAACCAAAAAAGTTTTCAATGTCTGCAGTGTACTCTGCTACAAGGGCATGGAGAAGAGTCACACATGGATAGGCTATGAATATACATTGTTGGGGGGGACATCGAAATAGAGGAGATCACAAATCCATTTATATACAAATGTCAGCTATGATTAATATGTAATTTCTATTTCCAGAGAGTGTCTATTTCTAATATAGACTAGAATTTTTGTTTGGTGGGGGTGGGGGTGGGGGGTGGGGATTAGGATGTGGCAAGTTCTGGAACTACGATTTTATCAGCATAAGGAGTTTCTGGTATGGAAACTTACTTTACCTGTAAATGTTGGCAACTAATTTGGGAATTACACTTTTAAACAGTTCTGGAGGAGCACTGAAAACTTAAGTAATTTACTCATAGCTAATACATAGCTAATAACTGTCAGAGGCAAGATTTAAACCCTGGGTTTCCTGATTTCCAAGACTAGCTCTCTATCAACTTGCTATACCACCACCTTTTAAATGCTGTAACAACAATGTTACTAGCAGCTGATGTGGAGGTGTAAGGCCAATAAAACCAGCACAGAGGAAGGCTGCTAGCACAGGTTCTTTGATTTGCTTTTCTAAGGAAAGCAATTTTAAGGTTCTACAATCTCACTTTAATTAAATACACGTATATCATTCACTTAGTTCAGGGGGAAAAGTCAGCACCCTGAACTTCAGAGAAAACACAAACAGAAATTGCAAGCAGAAATTACATAAACAGAGCAAATAACACAAATCAGCAGACTGGGCTTCTGTCTGTCCATAGCATTAGATACATAGTTACCAGAGAGAGATGCACCAACACCTGGGTTTTCAAAGCAGAGGGGGGGCACTCCTTAACAGCTACACAGAGTCTTTTCTGGTGAAATCACAGAAACACTCCTCCAATGAGTGAGCCTCTGTAACCAGAATTGTCTTTGTTTTCTTTGAGTGACTCAATTTATCTCAGTGAGCTTTACTAGGTGCTAAGCCCCAGGCCCAAACCCCATTAGGTGTTAATGTAATCCATGTGGATGTGAACATCCCAGGGTCCTAAGGGGAGGGGCCAACTCAAGAACCAATCACCAGAGCCTGAGCTCTGGTGATTCAGATGATGTCTGATGATGTCTAAAGCCCTATAAGAAGGGAGGACAGAGCTATTGGTGCGGGGCTCTGGATATGGTGTTGATGAGACTCCGGGCAGCTGTAGCTAAGGAGCCCTCCAGCTTGTAAACCCGGATGTTGAAACTTTGTTGAACTGTGGTAACTATCTGTTGGGACTTGAATCAGACAAAGTCTATTGACGTCTGTAATTTGCATTTTGTTTTGAAGTTCAGGGTGCTGTTTTTTTTCCCCCTGAACTAACTGAGTGATATTTGAATTAAAAGTAAGCTTGTCAACCCCTTTACCTTGCTTTCCTTAATTAAGCAGATCGAAAGAACCTGTGCTGTTGGCAGCTTTCTGGGTGTTGGCTGTGGGTGAATCTTATACCCCCACAGAAGCTGCCAGCCGGGTTGTTGACACAGCCCCCAAAACAAAATGCTAACCTCAGAGTATATATACAGTTATTCAGGGTCATCACAGCCATATGACTCAAACTCATGCAACTTAGGCTTCCTTGTGACTTAAACAGGTCATCAAAGACTCTTGATTCAATCAAAGACACTTGATTCAAACAAAGGCAAGGTTCAATCAAAAGTACTTGATTATCTTAGTGCTGAGAAGCACTAAAAAAGAAAAAAAAACAGCAAAAAGTCCCACTTTGCTTGCCATTACAGATGCTGACGTGTTAGATGGTATATAATGGATGGGGGGCTATTGGCATCAAGTTTTCTGGCTAATTTACTCTTTGTAGATGAAGAAACTGAAGTTGTAAGATGAAATGACCTATTCAAAGTCCATCACCTAACAACTGGTAAACCCTCAATATAATGTCCTTTATGCTATGGTAGCTCTGGATTAAGTAACAGAAATGCATTTATCTAATTTATAGTCAAGTTTCATAAGTTCAAGCTAATTGGTAGGAAAATAATCTGAGAAAGGGAAAATTTAAATTATAGGATTTTTTTCCCCAAGTAAGGTGGTTTTCTCAAAGCTTTCCACCCACAGTTATATAATTCCTGCCCCCCCCAAGGATATAGTTCTGCTATGGTTATTATGTTAATGAAGATGGGAAGATCTTTCCCATCCATTAATAAGTATATGTGACTTGCTTGAGTTACATGGAAGCCTGAGTCACATGAGCCTGTGGTGGGAGGGATTTGCTGAATGGATGGAGCAGGAAGGGGTGGAGCAGGAAGTTGGAGTGAGTCAAAACTGTGAAAAAGTTGAACTGAGTTGCAGCTGGGAGAGAGGGAGACACAGAACAGCTAGCATGCATGAAAGAGGGAGTGATTTTGCTTAAGGAAGTTCGTCTGTGGGAAGGCCTGATGGAGGGAAGACTTGGGGATAGTGGTACCCTCTGCATTGGTAATGTGTATAGACTTCTTGGTTATTATGATGCATTTCTTTATTACTATGATGGATTTGGTTTTCTGGTGTTTGAATAAATGTTTTGGTTTCATATTCCATGGAGAGAGTCAGTTATATTTTGTGATTCAGAAACACACTGGCATATTCATAGCAGGCACTGTAGATGTCACATTGGCGCTACATGGATTAGCTTTAAAACATCAAGATAAAACTCAACCATATTCACTGTATCCATTTATAGACATTATACTAAAAATTGATCAGTGCATCCTTCCAGGTATGTTAAACAAGACTCCTTGCTCGCTTTTAAACAATTTTACTGTGCTTCATAAACTCTTTCTTTATAATTAGTGCAAAGGAAGCTTTAGCCAAGGCTAAAGATGGAATTTCCACACTCAATCCCATCATAATCTCTTAGAATTCCTTCTTCCTATACTTATTCTTTTTTCCCCTTCCTTATCCACCTTATCAAGCAGTTATTATGGAGACAGAAGCAGATTTGAAGAAACCTCACAGGAGATCTAGTCCAATCCATACCTGAACAATAACCCCTTCTACAATATCCCTGAAAAGTTGTCATCCGACTGAAACTTGAAGTTATCCAGTGAAAGAAAAATCAATACCCCATTGAAAGAGCCAATTTCATGTTTGTATAGTACTGGTTTTTTGGAAGCTTGTCCTCATAGCAAATTGAAATATGTCTCCTTGCAATTTCCAAATATTGTTCCTAATTCTGTCTGCTACAGCTAGAGAAAATTCATCTCAAGTCAAATAAACTAAGATTTATTAAGTGCCTATTATTTAACAAGTACTATGACAAGCACTGGAAATACAAATACAAAGTAAAAGAAAGGCTGTTCTGCCATCAAAGAGAAGAAAGGGAAGAAAATACATAAATGTGTGTTGAAAGGGAAGGAGAGGAGAGAATGTACTCTCATCAAGAGTGAGAAGGATGATGGAGAAAGAAGTCCTGAAAGTTTAGAGTGAATCCTAGAAAGAAATGAAGGCGTGAACATGGCTGGCCTGTGCTATTACTTAAATGGAGTTTCCAAAAGGAACTGACCAATCACAGCAAGGGGTTTCAGGGGTAGCAAGATCATCTGGGATGAAAATGTTGTTGAGACATAATGGTGGAGGTTTGTTTTAAGGTTAGAAGCTTCCTGGGATGTGGTAGAGAAAGAACTCTGGAGATTCAGGAGTGGAGCTCAGAGAGGAATGAAGGAGTAAACTTGAAGACACTTATCACCACCTCCTTCCTCTCTCCCTCAAAAGCTTCCCTTCTCTATGCTAAATTATCCTCAGTTCCTTTCATTGTATATCATTTGCCATAATTTCAAAATCAGGTTCTTGATCATCCTATTAACTCATGATTGGACATGCTGTAGATATATTAGAGCATATAATAAATGCTTAATCAATTCTTGTCCACATGGATTTACACAGTTTCCAGATAAAGCTGAATGCAGGTTAGGGCCTCATAATGAATGGGCAGGGGAAGAAGATCAGGTTTAACTATTAACTACTATGTGTGAGGAGTTAGGGATACAAAGACAAATTAAATAGTTCCTGCCCTCATGGAGCTTGCTTTCTACTGGGAAGATACAACATCTACACTGTTTAAAAAGAGCATGGTAACTTCAAGGAGAGAACAATAGGTTGTTTGCACTGTCAGACAGGATTTCAACTTACTATATTCCTATAGGTTTAGGAACTTTTGAACAGTCTGCAATACTTTCCCTAATACAATCCCTTCTAACGATTCCCAGTCTCTACCACATACTCAACCAGTTCAACACTACATTGTCAACTACTCTTGAATTTCCCCGCTCCTAACCTGTTTTTCACGTCTTGATAAAGAAGCTCAAACCTAGATAATCTCTTCATCTTCCCCCTCTTCTAGCCGTGTGTCCCTAAACAAAGTAAGAAATAAATCATATAACAAAGCCAATTGGGTGCTCTACAAATTTATATTTTCTAATCTCAATGGGTCCCTCACTTCAGCAAGATGGTTTTTTATGACATTTAATTGCTTATATGTTTCACAACCTACAGGGCTTATTTCTAACTATCTTCTCTACTTAAACTCACTTCTTCCCCTTAATTAAATGGCTCGCCTGAGGAAATAAAGACCATTGACCACAAACTCCCTCTTATTCCCTTTTTTACATCTCAAAACTTCTTGATACTATATTTTCTTTCTCTCTTTCTTTCTTTCTTTATCCCACTGTCTGATGAACAAGCAACCTTCTCTCCAGGGCCAACCTTTTACCCTTGATCATATTCCCTACTGGCTTCCCTAGCAGATTGCCACAACAATCTACATTTTTTTCTAATCTCCAGTCGCTCCATATGAACTGGTTCCGTCCTGGCTGCTTATAAACACGCAGAAATCTCCTCTATTCTAGTCTTCTTTTTTATTCTTTTTTTTTTAGGAGGGGGAATGCAAGGCAATTGGAGTTAAGCGACTTGCTCAAATTCACACAGCTAGTAAGTGTCAAGTGTCTGAGGCTGGATTTGAACTCAGGTCCTCCTAACTCCGAAGCTGGTATTCTCTTTACTGCACCACCTAACTGCCTCATTCTCCTCCATTCTAGAGAGAAACAATATAGTACCATTTACTCAAGTAATTGCCCTAATTCTCTCCTCTCTTTCGTAATGACACTCCTAGAAAAGTTGTTAACACTCCTTGCCTTTACTAGCCCTCCTCCTACTCACTTCTCAACCCTTTGTAATCTCTTGAACTCATTATTCATGCAAAACTCTTCTATCCAAAGTTACTAATGTGCACTTGATGGTCAAATCTGATGGCATTTTCTCAATTTTCAAGATTCTCTATATCTTTACAACATTTGATGATACCGATCACCCTCTCAACCTTGATTCTCTCCCCTTTCTGTAAGTTTGCTCTGTGATATTGCTCTGTCTTGATGCTTTTCCTACCATTTTGTCTGTTCCTTCTCAGTCTCCTTTGCTAGTTCAATTTCCATATCCATTTCCATAACTGTGGGTATTTCCCAAGGCCCTTTCTAAAACTTCTTTCCTAAATCCTTCCAATCATTCAGGTTTGCAAACTTTTTTTTTTAATTTTTGATTCTTCCTGCTCCCTCACTCCACATCCAATTGCCCAGTTTTGTTTCTGTCTCTACAACATCCACGTTTGTCCTTTTCTCTATTTTCACACAGATTCTACTCTGGTTCAAACACTCATCATTGTTGTTTGTCCTTCATTCTCAAAGAGTACCATCGTATCAGGAAGGTGATGCCATGGCTTGCAAGTGAATTAGATTTAAGTGAGGGAGGGCTGTGCAAAGTCATGAGCTTCACTTTGTCCTCTGGAACCCTCTAGGTCCAGTGGCCACATATGGATCAGGCTGACAGGAGATGGCCCCTTCAAACACTCATCAACTCCGGCTTGTACTATTGTAACAGCTTTCTAATTGACTTTCTTGCCTCAAGCCTCTCTTCTCTCCGATCTATCCTACCAAAGTGATTTTCCTAAAGTTCACTTCTAACCGCGTCACTCTCCTACAATAAGCTCCAATGGTTCCCTATTGACTCTAGAAAAAAAATTATGAAGCCCTTTACAACTTGTCCCCAATCTACCTTTCCAACTTGATTTTAATTTATGCTCACTACATTCCACACAAACTGGTCTCCTTGCTGTTCTGCGTACACATCGCTCCATCTTTTTTCTCTTACGATTTTTTTTTTGCTGGAGTGAATGCCTTTGTAAGAACTACCTCCTAAAATCCCTTGTTCTGTTCAAAAATGCCTAATTGTTATTTTTTACATGAAGCCTTTCTTGATCATATATGTACTTAATCATTTACATGTTGACTCTTACATTAAAATATGAGCATATTGAATACAGGAATTAATTTTGCCTTTCTTTTTATCTTACTACACTTGGCACATGGTAAAAGCTTAATGAATGCTTTAAGATTTATATTTTGATTGTGGTAAATTATCATTCAGTTAATCACAACAGAAAGGCAACCACAGTAATGGCTTAATTGTATACCACCTAAAATATACTATTTCCTACCTTAATATAAAAGAAATAGCTTGGGATTTGGGAAAATCAACTGCAATCGACTTTCTCATAATCCAAAGAAATAATTCTTCTTACTTAGATTTGTCCTTACCCCAGACTTCAGTCAAGATGTCCTTAGTTTTATGACTGTGGGAAACAAAGATAATATCTTATTTTGAAGGTACATCACTTTAGTTGTCTAGGTTTCTCTAAACTCTCTTAATTTTTCTTTCTGACACTTATCTCTGACATTATTTGGCAGTTGTGATCTGAGTTTTACTTGGTGGTAGAAGACAGGACAAACAGGCTGATTTCTATATGATTTATATAATAGTCATCTAACCAAATCAACAACCCCATTACTTGTTTCAGGTTTCTAAGAAATTCTTGGATTTAAGAAAATAAGAATAACTAACATTAATATAATGCTTAGTATTTTAGGCTTTGTGCTATAAATTTACTATCTCATTTTCCTTAATAAAAACCCTGAGAAGTAGTTACTGTTATCATCCCCATTTTATAGATGAAGAAACTGAGGTAAAGTGACTTGCCCAGTTCACACATGTTGTGTCCAAGGATGGATTTGAACTCATGTCTACCTGACCTTAGGTCTGCTGTTCTATTCACTGTGTCACTCAGGTGACCTGAGATAAACTGTAGGTAGCCACCAGCAATGAAGAAAAATAATAGGTCACATTCATATATCACTCTATGAAGATTACCTCATTTCATTATGGCCAAGACCTTGTGAGGCAATCTTTATTATCTCCATTTTTATAAGAAAAAAAATGAGGTTCATTTTAAGTAACTTCACACAGTCACAAAAGCTAATAAGTGAACGAGGCAGGATTTATACCTAGGTCTTCTCAATTCTAAATCCAGTAAACTATTCCATGCTAAGAAGAATATCTAGAGACAAAAAGAACCATGTACTTTTTAGTTGAATAAAGAAGAGCCAGATTTACCTACTCTCTCTTCCTCATATATGACATAACTATTCCTTCCTTTGTACTTTTGCAGAAGTTTAGAATACAAATGGCTTTTTCACTTTCTCCTCTGAGAACTGCTAGCTCTTCTCAAGGTTGAACTCATACGCTACTTTCTTCAAGCTTGTTTTCCCAAATCTCTCAGCCGTTATTCTTATATGCTTCTACCTACTTCCATGAAACTATTCTGAAACATGTGTTTATGTATGTAATATGTGTACATATATACATATTATCTTATTTTTCACATCACAGTAATTTTCAGATATACAATCCCTACCACTAAATCCTCCCTTGTTACAAAGAGAAAATAGTTAAGCAAAGTCAATCAAAAGATGGAGTAGATCTGTCAATGTATGCAGCATTCTACTCCCACAGTTCACCATCTCTTAGCTAAAAGCAGGGAAATACATTTTCCCCATTATCTCACATAAATTTTATGTGCAATTTGGATCAACCCGTATTGTTTCCTGTTCAAATCCTTATAATCTGTTTACTTTTCTAACCTACTTAACTGAAGGAGCTCTCTTCCAAAGGTCACCCATGACATCTCATTGATATCTTTTACTTTCGTGTCTTTTAAATTCCTTTCCATATTATACCCCATAAGAACAAGTCCACATGGCATTTTTTAAAAGAATAACAAACTTTTATTAGTTTCTCTTGAAAATGTAGGCTACAGAGGACAGAGGTTGCTTAAGTTGGTGACACATTTGCACTCTAGGGAACAAGATCCCTAGATGCTAAACAGATGTAACCCCCTCCACACTAACCTTCCTCTTGAAACACATTAATTTCAATTGATTCCATTTGAACATATGCCCCAATGCCTCAAAAATTACAACTGTCTAGAGAGAGAAACATTTTCTGACAAAATTAAGAGGATTATTAGTTCTGGCTCCTCAATCTTCAGAAAAGGAAAAGGAAAAATGTCAGGAGAATAATTTGAAAGGGTTTTTTTAATTTAATTTTTTTTGTTACAACAGATATAGATTTGAAAGCTTCCTCCCCAAAACAAGTCTGATACCCATGTGTTTAGCTTGGCAATGTCAAGAGACACATTGGTTCTAGTGGTGAAGGAGAACTGGCCAGACAATATCAGTCTGAAATGAACTGATTTTGAGACTCTCTGTTCATTTCCCCTTTGGTTTTGTCTCAAATGGCTTTTCAATGTCCTTCCCACAAATCTTGAGACCTATGGCTCTTTCAATCCTGCCCAAGACTTACTTATTATGGAATGGCCCATCCACAGTCCTAGTCAGCCATAACTTAGGGCTTTTCATTGATTTTTGTGGCCAGATCCTTCTGAGGCAGCCCCTTGCTCTGCCAGCCCTGTTGGATCACTTTGCCCACTTCCAGAATGACCCTGTCGTGGTGAAGTTCCTCAGTCTCTCCATCCAAATTGGATGTGTTCTTTTTGATGGAGTGCTGTTTGTTTTGGCCAGCAGCCCATTTCTTGGAAGTCTCCACATCTTCTCCTCTTCTCTGAGCTGCTAAGATGGCCTGCTTGGACTTGGCCTGGGCTGCTGTGGGGCCCTTCTTGTGCAGCACTGTCACTGTGTCCCAGTTGCTCTGGGCCATTTTGGGGATGTGGCGGGGAGTCTCTACTCTCAGGGAAGTGGGACTCGGGAAGCAATGCAACACAATGCTCTGCCTGCCTCAATTGCTTGCTACTTCATAGCAAGTAACATTTTTTAAAGGAAAAAAAGAGAAAAAGAGGAAGAGAAGAAATGCAGTGAGAGAAATAAATGAAATCTGAAAGTATATTATGAATCTTTAAAATTTTTGCCAAGGAGTGGAGGGATGTTTTTCATATCTCTTCTTTGAGAGCTTGTTCTTTCAAATTTTGCCTCATTAATATTCTATTGTTTTGTGGTTGCTATTCTTCCCCTTTATGTCTCTGTAGTCATACTCAAGGATTCACTTTCTTCACTCTATTTTACTTTGCATAAGTTCAATGAATGTCATTCTATGCTTCTCTGTATTCGTCATATTCACTAGTTCTTTTTCTTTTTGGAGGCAGGAAGGCAGGGCAACTGGGGTTAAGTGACTTGCCCAAGGTCACACAGCAAGTAAGTGTGTCAAGTGTCTGAGGCCAGATTTGAACTCAGGGCTTCCTAACTCCAGGGTCAGTGCTCTACTCACTGCGCCATCTAGCTGCCCCTATTCACTAGTTCTTACAGCACAGTTATATTCTGTTGCATTCATGTGATACAATGTGCTTCGCCATCCTACCAGTCCAGGAGAATCTATTTTGTTTTCAGTTCTTTGCTATGACAAAATATGTTGCTATATCCTTCTTGGAGTATACCCCTACCAGTAGAACTTCTTCACCAGTGATGTCTTATTTTCCAAATTTAATGACCATTCCTCAGTCTTCATCTTAACACTTAAAACTGTAAACCACTCATTTTTTACCTTTCTTTATCCAATTTTCATGATACTATTGATTCCTCATTCTCTTCCTACCCATTTTACTGGTCACTTGCAATCACATTTTCTCTGTTTTTTATTCTTCCTACCCCCCTCCTAAATGCTAATGTCTCCCAAGGTTCTGACCTGCAAATGAGTACAACCATTCCGAAAAGCATTTTAGAATTATACACAAAAAAGTGGTCAACAGTGTATGTTCATTAACTCAGCTATACCATTACTAGGCCTACATATACTCTATCTTGATAACTTCATCCATTTTCATAGATTTGTTCATTTAACTTCGAGGTACCATCAGTAACCACTCAGCTCGTCCTATCTAAGAAAAATCATTGGGAGAATCTCACACTCACCTTTTTATTTTGCAAGTGGACTCTACTATGCAGAATATACAGACCTCACTATGCCTCTCAGAAATTAATGAGCTTTAGCTCTTCCTTTGTCTATGGAACAACATAGATTTGTCATCCAGGTGTATGCCAGTTGATGTGCTCTGCAACATTTTGGAATTTGCTATATTTCAAAGACTCTGTCATGAGACCAATGGCAAAATGGAGTTGCTTCCTCACAGAACCAATAAGAATGCTTAGATGAGATCCTGTATGGGTCATTTTTACTCCTGGGATATACTATATGAGCAAATAAACAATACATAATAACAAGAAAATGCTGTTCAATAATTCAGTTTGACAAACATTTATTAAATGACTACTAACCTCCAGGCACCGGGATAATTGCTGGGGATATAAATACAAAAAAACCCCAATAAACAAAAAAACAAACCAACAATTAGTCCCTGCTCTTAAGGAGATTACAATCTAATGTAGGAAGATAATACAGAAAGGGAAGCTGAAAAGTTGGATGGAGAGCAAGGAGGTACTCCACTTGGAGATAACAGGGCAGAAGTCAGTCAGAAAAGTCCCAAAGTAGTGTAGCCAGAAAGGAAATAGGGAGATGTCCAAGCTCTCTTTTTTAAGTGGAGGCTTATAGTTTATGCCGAGATCTTTTAATCAAAGAGGCAGAGGATAGTGATGGGGTATTATGGCTGATGAGATATTACAGGATAATGATGTTATCTCAATAATAAGCTTCCTTAGCCATGGTGGAAAAGTCAGTCAGAATCCCAAAGTGCAGCAAAGTGGTAAATGAGAAGATTTAAGAATTTAGGAAATTTACAGTTTGACTCTTCCCTTATGAAGGCAAAGGAGAGTAAAAGACACAATTTCCACCAGATGTTCACGAAACCAGTAGGATTAGTTATTTATTTAATATATAAAAACTATGAGTAAATAAATGAATGAAAAATCAATGGGGTGCTACAATGACCATTTCCAAGTAGATGGTCCATAATGTGTCTCTATCTCCAACCTCTCTCCCAAAGCCCTAGACCTTTATCTTCAACTGGTGCTAGATATTTATATCTGAAATTACTGCCAAGAATAATCTCTCTCTCTCTCTCTCTCTCTCTCTCTCTCTCTCTCTCTCTCTCTCTCTCTCTCCCTCTCTCTCTCTGTATGTATACATATATATTATATATACATAATATGTATATATATATATTCATGAATACATGATCTTCCTTCTAATTACCTTCTTTCTATTTTTGTTACTATTGATTGTCTTTCCCAATTCTTGTTGGGTGTAGTTGAAACATTGCAGTCATTGAAGACTCTTCCTGTCTTTAATACTTCTATCATTTGCTAGATTGCTATACACTCTTTCTTATGTTGGGTTGTTCTTCTTTACTCACATAGACAATACCTTCCCCCAGAAACTCATTTGGTTATTCCTGAATTATTGTAATAGCTTCTTAGCTGGACCTCCTGCCATTAATTTCTTTTTCTCTAGTCCATCTCCACATGACTTTAAATTTATCTTCACAAAGCACAGGTTTAACATTGTTGTTCCTTAGCTCTAAAATTTCTAATAGCTCACTATTATTTCTAAGAAAATCTGGAAACATCACTATCACATTTAAGACCCCATAGGTCTGATCCAAACTCATTTTAGGACTTTGGTTCATACAATATCCTTTCATAAACACTATACAAAACTAGACTATAAGTTGCTGCCCAGTTTTATTCTACATACTTGTATATCTGTATGTTTGTAGAAACCATAGCTTGTTTTCTCCTTCTGCATCCCCAGAACTTGATCCCTCCTTATCTCTGCATACTTAAATCCATTCTCCCTTCAAGTCTGAATTAACTCTTTAATGAAGTCTTCCTTGACTGCCCTAACTAAAAAGATCCTCCATTCTTCATATATTTCTAGATGCACTGTTGGTGGGCCTATGAATGAGTAAAATCACTTTGGAAATCATTTTGGAATTATACACAAAAAGTTGTTAATTGGCCAAGCCATATGACTACTTGACCTATAAGCCCCCAAATATGAAAGAGATAGGAAAAGGACCTGCAGTTCTTTTTAAGGAAGCAAAAAGAAAAAGTGGAAACTGAAGGAATACTCATCAACTGAGAAACTATTGACTAAGTTATGGTATATGTGATGGAATTCTGTTGTGCTATAAGAAATGAAGAAACACATGACCTAGAGATGTGGATAGACTCATATGAACTCATATAGAGAGAAGTGAGAAGAATGAGAGTAATTCACACTATAAAAGCAATAACAAATATTTACTTATTGATTTATTGAATGTAAAAACAATTGTGAAGACATAAACTAATGAAGAATGAAGCTAGCAAGCAGGAGAACAATTATACAAAAACAGCAACATAAAGACAAACCAAATTAAAAATTGTATGAATTATGATCAATGTAATTACTATTCATGATCACTCTTGTTGTTGTTGTTTAAGTCATTTCAGTCATGTCTGACTCTTTGTGATCCCGCTTCAGATTTTTTTGGCCAAAATACTGGAGTGGTTTGCCATTTCCTTCTCCAGTTTATTTTATATGTGAAGAAACTGAAGCAAACAGCATCAAGTGACTTGCCCAGGGTCACAGAGCTAGTAAGTGTCTGAGGCCAGATTTGAATTCAGGAAGATGAATCTTTCCAATTCCAGGCCTAGCACTCTATCCACTGTGCCATCTAGCTGCCCACCATTGATAATTAGAGAGGATCAATGTTGAAACACACTATCCATTACAGAGACATCACATAACACACACATATATTGACATGGATATGGAGATATAGTACATATTATAAAGCCAATATTACGCTTTATAATTCATATTTGTTACAAGGAATCTTCCCCCTCCTTTTTTAATTAGGTGAGAGGGAGAAAAATAAATTTCTGTTAACTAAAAAAATAAAAATTAAGAGGTAGTAGGATGTCCCAAATGTGAAATGTTGCGTGCATTTTAGATGAAGTCACCGTATTGTAACTTTTACTTAATCCTTTTACTTTGTTGCAAGAGACTTCTAATGGAATGAGTATAATCTGTAAATATAATGTCAAATCAAAACAAACACATCAATAAAATTAAAAAAAATTTCCCAGAACACTTTGTCATTTCTCTTTTGCCTTATCATATTCTATCTTCTATGAAATGATTT
Organism: Trichosurus vulpecula; assembly: GCF_011100635.1. NCBI lineage: Eukaryota > Metazoa > Chordata > Mammalia > Diprotodontia > Phalangeridae > Trichosurus > Trichosurus vulpecula. The sequence goes on from NC_050579.1 coordinate 199,296,061, forward strand.
TATATGTGTGTACATGCATCTGCTTTATTCCTGCCCCCTCCTCACTTTACCACCCCTTCTCTGGCCAAATTAGACTGAAAGTAAGCTCCTTGAGAAGAAAAGTTGTGCCATTTACCATCTTTGTATTTCCAGTATCTGGTTATATCAATAAAACAAGATTCATGACCTCAAGGATGACCATGAGCATGCCTGAATGGTTTGGAATAGCGAAGTAGGTAAAACTGTCTATGTAGAAGGCAGAGGAAGTATAACATTTATTTAGACTCCAGAGGAGCAAATCTGAGAACCAATACCTCCAATTCAATATAGTAGCAATTATATTCCAAAACTAGTAAGCCCACCTCAATGTAGTAACAAGGAAATTATAACACAGTATTGTATCAAGGAACCAAGTCATCCTGTAACCTTCCCCCCTGCTAGGGTCTTCCTTCAAACAGTCACTCACAAATCCTAACTTTCTGCACAGTGCTGTCTCTGTAGCTCTGTTGACTCTGGGTTCCTTCTCTTTCTCCTTGGGCTGAATTCTGATTCCTGTAGCTCTCTGCAGATTCTGTTTTTTGATCTCCTCAACTCTCTTGTTCTGCACTCTGTGCTCTGCAGCCTCTCTCAATGCTGGCTCTTCCTCAATGTTTGCTGCCTCAATGTCTTCTTGATATCTGCTTCTGAATTCTGCTGCTCTCAGTTCTGGGCTCTCTCTTTTTATACAGACCTAGCCAGCATCTGGTTGGCTAGAACTCAGGTCTCTGATTGGCTGAATTCATGATTGACTAGAACTCAGTACACATACCATTTGGCCCTGGTCTTAGCAATTCCCCTAGGATCCAGAGGGCTTCATGCCTACATTGGTTTACCACCTAGTAAGTAGGATCTTTAGGCCTACTTACACACAAAGATATAATCAAGCTTTCCAACCCAGACCCACCTGAGTCTTATTGAATGGGTGGGGAAGATCTTAGATCACATTAATGCTACACTAGTATAGCTCCATGCATATAGCTGTTGCTTTATCACCTAGATTATTCTTTTTGTCTATTCTCTCTCAGGATACTTAACTAAAATAAAAGTAAAGACATTATTGCATGATACATCTTTATTGTGTGAAATTAGTAAAACTCTGAACTAAGGCGAGATTGTAGCAATAGGCCTTCAATTGTCTTCCAATCTTCTGTTCTATATCCTTTTCTGTATCTAGGAACCTTACTGTATTTTCTCTGTGTGTCCTATGCCCCACGTGTTAAATAAGATTTTAATTAAATGACATCTACATAAGAAAAAGGATCTTCCAATTAGTGATCACTGAGAGAAGACTCATTTAGAAGTTAACTGTGCTTAAAATGGTGAATGCCTAAGAGAAAGTGTATGAAAGTCATTAGAAGTAATTGAGGTGTTATTTTCACTGTCCCCTGAATACTCTCCAAGTACTGAATAGATTTTTAAAAACTGTGTGTGTGTGTGTGTGTGTGTGTGTGTGTGTGTGTGTATCATGCATTTTCTGATAGGAAAAGAAGATTCTTTTAATGTTAATTTAAAGTAAATATCAATTAATTCAGTTGTCACAATTGTTAAATGGTTAATAGTTAACAATAATAGTTATATTATATAGTTGAAGAGTTAAACTCATAATAGTTAATATTAGTGATTACTAACAATAAAAGATGATTTGTATAGTGTTTCTTAGTTACAAAGTAGGTGCTTTACATCATTTCATTTGATACAATACATTTGGGAAGTATGCAACATATTAGTTTATAGATGTTGCTACTGTACCATAAACTAGGTACCCTTGAGACCTTCTGCCCCAACTCCCCAAGTACTTTTTCTTCAAAGAGGCCAAGAAGTGATGAGAAGATATTCAGTAAAGATAAATGGTCCTTGCAATTGCCTTCTCCACTTTCCATAACACTCACAAAAATTCTCCACTCACTCTTTCAGAACTCTTTCTAGGTACTATATTAAATTCTAGGAATATAAAGACAAAAATGAAACAGTCTTTGACCTCAAGGAGCTTGAGTTACATGGAAGAGGTAGGTCAAGTACTCTAGCAGAATGGTTACTTAGCTCTACGCTTAAATAAGAAAGGGAATGGTTGACATTGACAGCTGTCTTACTTCTCTGATTGGGGTAAAGTACAGATCAGGAGAATAGCAGTGAAGATGAGGAAGGAAGGTAAGGAGAATTTAACCCATAGGGAATCAGTCATGACAATATATCTTTAAATAACTCTGTCTGAATCTGTAAGAAAGTGAAAGGTTAGGAAAGGAATTAATTGAAAGATATAAGCATGAGAGCTTCAGAGGATTACTAGAGCAAACATGTGTTTTGACAGTGAATAAACTGGATTTGCCTGAGTATGGGAATCAGTGCCATCTTTTATTTCACTTTTCTTTCTGATTGACTGTGAGTGGGCTGTATTCACTCCCACCTGCTTTATTATTCCCATTTTATAGGTGTAGCTACTGTACCACAAATTAGGTATCCTTGAGTCCCTCCGCCCCAACTCCCCAAGTACTTTTTTCTACAAATAGACTGAAGTTATTGGGAAAATATTCAACATAGATAGATGACCCTTGCATCACTTCCTTCATCTCCCATTTTGTTGTTGTTCAGTCACTTTTCAGTCATGTCTGACTCTTTGTGACCACATTTGGGGTTTTCTTGACAGAGATATTAGAGTGACTTGCCATTTCTTTCTCCAGCTCATTTTACAGATGAGTAAATTGAGGCAGACAGGGTTAAGTGACTTGCTCTAGGTCACAACACTAGTAAGTGTTTGAGGCCAGATTTGAACTCTGGAAAATGAGTCTTCCTGACTCCACCTGGCATAATATTCACTGTACCACCTAGTTGCCCCATTACCACCTCGCTGCCCAAATACTACACCACTCACAAAAATTCTTCCCTCCCCCTACTTTAATTATTTGGGAGCATATAAGATAACCATTGAAAATGGATAGTTTTTAGAATTTGAGTCCTGTCAGACTTTCTAGTCTCATTTCATATTATTTGGCTTTATATACTCTCCAGCCAAATTAGCTTACTAGCTTTTCCCTACACATGACATTCCAATGCCCATGTTTATGCCTTTACAGACATGGGATACCCCATGCCTGGAAATTCACTTTATTCATCTTCACTTTGTAGAATCCCTATTTTTCTTCAAAGCCCAGATTAGGTTGCTCTTCCTACATAAAGTCTTTCTCCATTCCCTGAACTCTAAGTGCTCTCTTTCTCTTGTACTTCTTTTGTACTTGTTTTGTCTATGACAAGACTGAACTGGTAATTTCATTTGATATGGAGGATTCCTGAAGAGGATACTCCATCTACAACGCAAGATGGCACGTTTCCAGCAACACATTGCTTTGGGGAGTTCTGTAAATCATTGAGAAGTTAAGTGACTTACATAACATCACATGGTAGACATCATAGGCAAAATTTGAAAGTAGGTCTTCTTGACCCCAATGCCTGTCCTCTATCCACTACAATGTACTGACTCTCTTTGCTTGTGCTTACTATTTGCACACATATCAAACCCCTCTTTCCCAGCAAAATGTTAGAGTCATGAAAGCATAGATTATTTTTCTTTTCTCTTGGTGTTTCCACTGCCTAGCACAGTCTCTGGCATATACTAAGTGTGTATACATTAAAAAAGAATTGACTTTATATTTGTGTAGCATGTTGCAGTTTATAAGATACCTCAGACCTATTAGCTGATTTCATCTGAGGTACAACCTTGTAAGGCAGACTAAGGCAGATACTATTATTCCCACTTTATGGTTCTGGACACTAAAGGCTCAGAAAGTTTACAGCTTGTCTAAGATCAAACAGCTAGTGATATAGCTACCGGTTTTTCCATTGTTCTTATTCCCCTTATAAAGCATTCCTCAGAGCTACTTGAAAAGAAAAGAGTTGAGTGTCTATTGGTCAGAATCGATGAGATCATTTTTTGAGCCAATGGGTGAAATAAGCATTTTGGAAAGACAACATTTTGTTGGAAGCCTTTGATTGTTTTTTTTTTTTTGTATTTTGAAGGGTAGGACAAACCAAAAGCTTTGTTGATTAGCTGGAAATGGTAATGGCAAACATGTAATCATCAATTCTCTGGTTCCTAGAGCTAAAATAAGAAATGATAAGGATTTCAGCCCTAAATGCATCATTGTTCCTTAAGTAGTCATGTCCTTGGGACACAGAGTAACTCTGATCACCAGAATGGGGGAGAATGGAATAAGAATTTGTATAGCAGCTATGATGTGCTACACAATTACATATATCTCATTTGATCTTTACAACTTCATGATCTAGGTGTTGGTATTATACTTATTTTGCAGATGATGAAATCAAGGCAGATGGAGATGAAGCAACTTGCCCAGGGTCACAAAGCAAGTCAGTGTTTTAGCATGAATTAAAACTTAGGGTTTCATGACTGGGGGCCCAGTGCTCTATTCACTGTGCCACCTACCTGCCTTGAAGATCCACCAAGGATCAGACACTAATTTACCTCTTCCCCTGACATATAATAGGTGATTAATCAATGATTATTTATTAATCAGTTGATTCTCCATAATAGCCTGAGAGAGAAGTTTCTCCATTACAGGCTCTTAACCAAAGAAGAGGTAAAAAATTTCAGTACCCTTGAATACCTGACTCTTGCTTTGGACTCCACCCTGATCTATGACTAACTCCAGCCTCTAGTGATGTAGCACTCAGTTTCCACTGAGGATTAAATAAGATAATGTATTTAAAGGGCTTTGTAAACTTTAAGGCACTATATAAATGCTAGTTATTATTATCCCCTATCTTCCCTTATTATGGTCAGAAGCTCCCCCTGAGTCTCTCTGAGCCTGGCAGTGAATATTCTTACCCTTTTCCCTTTGTCTTTTGACCTCCCACCAAGCCCCTAGGAACTATTATCCAGTCGTTCAAATGGCCCTCAACTTCGAGTAAGTCTCCAGAAAACCTCTAGAAATACTGTTGAGAATGGGACAAAAGCTGGTGATCCAACCATCAAGGGAAAGGTCCCATAGACATAGTTTATTAAGTCATTACCTTTGGAACACCCTTTGGAAGTGATCAGGAGAATGGCAGATATGATAAGTAGAGGAAAGAGAATTAGTCATCACACATTTTTTTATAACATTTTGAGTTTCAATTTTTTTTCTCCGCAACATAGGTTATGAATGTGCAATTGTGTAAACATATTTCCTCATTAGTCATGTTGTGAAAGAAGAAAGAGAACAAAAGGGAAAACCCACCAAAAAAGTGAATTATGCTTTAACCTGCATTCAGAAATTTTTAGTTCTTTCTTTGGATGTGGACAGCATTTTCGGTCAGGAGTCTTTTAGAATTGTCTTAGATTATTGTATTGCTAAGAAGAGCTAAGTGACTCATAATTGGTCATCACACAATGCTGCTGTTACTGTGTACAATGTTCTCCTGGTTCTTCTCACTTCACTTAGCAACAGTTTATGTAAGTCTTTCCAGGTTTTTCTGAAATCTGCCCTGCTCAACATTTCTTAAGCACAATATTTTTCCATTACATTCATATTACCAAAGCTTGTTCAGCCATTCCCCAATTGGTGGACATTCTCTCAATTTCTAATTCTTTACTACCACAAAAAGAATATAAACAATTTTTGTGTATATAGCTCCTTTTCTCTTTTTTATGACCTCTTTGGAATACAGACCTAGCAGTGGTATTACTGGATCAAAGGGCATGCAGTTTTATAGCCCTTTGGGCATAGTTACAAATTGCTCTCCAGAATGGTTGGATCAACTCAAAACTCCACCCACAATGCATTAGTGTACCAATTTTTCCACATTTTCTCCAACATTTATCATTTTCCTTTTCTGTCATATTGGCCAAGCTGACAGATGTGAGGGGGTACTTAGGCCAGATTTGAACTGAAGTCTTTCTGATTTCAGGCTCAGTACTCAGTATCTTATGCCACTTAGCTGGCCCATTGTAGAAATATAATGTGTAGACATCACAAAAATCCTACATGAGTGGATTTAAAAATTTGATTCAAAATAAAATAAAGAACAATATTTTTAAAAAATAGTTTCTTGGTCTTATGCTAAATTAAGCCAGTTTGATAGTTTTGAAATGGACATTTTTAGCTTTCTCTATTTGCCTAGATTGGCATGGTCTTAGATTCTTCACATGATTCATTGAGGAATGTTCCAGAATGCAAAGATCTATGGGACCTTTCCCTTGCAGGTTGGTTCACCAGAATTTCCAACAGTGTTTCTAGAGGTTTTCTGGAGATTTACTAGAAGTTTAGGGCCCTTTGAATGACTGGATAATAGTTCCTAGGGGCTTGATGGGAGGTCAAAAGACAAAGGGAAAAGGGTAAGAATATTCACTGCCAGTCTCAGAGTGACTCAAGGGGAGCTTCTGACCATAATAATGTATGTTTTTTCTTTGAGGAATTTGGGACATATGTACATTTTAGAAGCAAAATTACAACAAAGAGAGGAAAGATGAAACATGCAGCTAGGTATGAGTCAGGATCTTAAGTTGGAGAAAGTTTCATGTCACAGAAAAGTAAAATTTAAGGTAATATCTTGCATTAATCTTATCTTCCAAACGATTATTCAACAATGTCAGATAATTATTACAGAAGTGGGTGTTCACTGCCAAATTTTCCTATGTTCTTTGACATTGCCCTCTCCTGGTTCACTTCTCAGGCCTATTAAAATCCTGAGAGCTGCTCTCAGAGCCTGTATTGTAAGTTGACTCCTTGTTTTGATCATCCTTTCACAGAGAAAGTGTAAGAGCAACAAGAGACTGTTAAATAACAATGAGGTGCAACGAAATTAATTCTGTTCTGTAAGAGAAGGGTTGGGAGCAGATGCATTGAAAGTAAGAAGTTTGTTATTAAGTTTCTGAAATTATAAATGACCCAAGGGCCACTTTCATGTAGTCTAACTTTCTCTTCCTTTGCATACTGTAGGCTGATAAGAGGGAATTCTTCATTCATAACTTCAATGAACATCTATTAAGCACATAACAGAATTACAAAGGTAGAGCTCACATGGACCCAGAGACCATCGAGTCCAATCCTCTTATTTTTCAGATAACAAATATTGAGGTCCAATGAAATTAAGCAACTTGCCAAAGGTCACAAAGATAATTAGTATCCAGCATGGGATTTGTACCCAGCTTATTAGAATCAAAAGCCAGTCTGCTTTTCACTGTGGTATCTTCCTATGTGAAGCAGTAAGGTGCAGTGGAATGAGCACTAGATTTGGAGTTGGTGGGATCAAATTCTGGTACATATTTTGAGAATATATTGATAGGCCCTGGGATTTCAATACCTCCACTTGTTGCAAAGGCCAGTTAGTGATGAAGAAATTGCTGATAAGGTTTATTTGAAGTTCCTAAGTACCACCCAGCATTTAGGAGTGAGGATATTTAATACTACATTAAGATAGGAGAAGTTTCTGTGAGTAGTGGTCCATGCCTGTAATACCAGCTATAAAGGAGGCTGAGACCAGGAGATCTCTTGAACTTGGGTGCTATACCAATTGAGTGCCCGGCCCGAATTTGGCATCAATAGAGTGAACCCTCAGGACTGAGGTTTCACCAGGTTGCCTAAGGAGGGATGAAATGACAAATTAGAAATGGAGCGGGTCAAAGGGTGCTATGATGATCAGACTATAAGTAGTCCTGAATTTCCAGTCTGGATGAAATGAGTAAACCCAATTACCAAAAAAAAATTGGAAACATTACTATAGAGGTTTGCCATCAAGAAGTATATTTCTTGTGGGATGCATGGTACCTTCAAGGCTGGTTCAACTTCTCAGAGGAATTACAAATGAAGTCATAATATTGACAAATATGGCCCCATGTGTGAAAGAAATAGACCTCCCAAATACTCAGAACTGGTATAATTGATCCAGCAGATAAAGTCTAAGAGCAGGGAAAACATGCTACAGCAACAGAAAATGCTCCACAGACCCAAGATATCTTTTCAACTATTAACTACAGATGTCAAATAAGAGCCTAGTGTGGATATCTTAAATTCTGAATCAGGAGTCAGTTCTACTGAAGATGGCTTAATGGGTAGAGTCACTTATCCTGAAATGAAACAAATAAGCAAACAAAAGGTTTGGAAAGAGAAGGCAAAGCATTCCAAAACAGCAAAGTTGGAGTTCAGATAATAAGTTTGAGCTATCTTGATGGTCAAGAGCATATGTTGAATAAAATTGAGAGCATAATTAAAATGAATATATCAGAAATTAAATACCACTAGATTAGCATCATAAAATATCACTATTGCTATTTGATATATATATATATATATATATATATATATATATATATATATATATATATATATATATATATGGGAGAATGGAATAGAAAAAGCATTTATTTAGCACCTACTATTTTCCAGACTCTGTGCTAAGTACTTTTTACTAATATTTCATTTGATATTCACAACAACCACAAGGTAGGTACTATTATTATCCTCATTATACAGTTGAGGAAACTGAGGCAGACAGCAATTAAATGGCTTGCCCAGCATAACATGGCTTAGTAAGTATATAAGGTTGTATTTGAACACAGGTCTTCCTGCCTCCAAGTCCTGTGCTTTATCCCCTGTGATACCCTAGGTCTTTGTAATGCCAATCACGGCAGCACATCCAAGGACTGCTGTTGTGATCAATTTCAGGGGGTCCAATCACACAGTATAATAATGAAATCTCTATTTATTCAACAATAAACCAAAGCATTGTTCAGTAAAGCATAGTATAACATTCATGGCCTCATCCTTAAGCAAAGTAAATCATTTATTTCATATCCACACCTAGATTACAGAATATTAAACTCCATTGTATATATCATTGCATTCCCATATCACTTATCCACACAGCAGGGGTTCCCAGAATAGGATCTTACCTAGCACAACACATGTATATCATTTAGGATTCATAGTATATGTCATTGCATCCCTATATCACTTATTTAAACAGCAGGGGGTCCCAGGCTAGGGTCTTACCTAGCACAACATGTATATATCATTGCATCTGCAAATCAGGGGGTCCCAGGCTAAGGTCTTTCTTAGCACAACACATCCTTCAAGGGTAGAAGAAAGTATCACACCACACAGTAAGAACAATTTCCTTAATCATTACCAAGCGTCCAAGCAAAGTCCTCTTTCATCTTGACCTGAAGTTGACCTCCAAGTCCCATGGCTTCTCCTTTGTGGGCTGACCACTCTGGACTCTCACCTAGATTCACATGCAGGCAGATCTCCGCTCCTGTACCAGGCCCCAGCTCATGGAGACTGCTTTACTGCAAGCTCCTGCCTGCCTGCAGGCTCCATGGGTTCCTGCCCACAGCTTCCGTTTCTGGGAAAATGAAGCTTAACAGGGCAGCAACATACACCAATATTACCATCTGAATTCACCTCCAAAGTCCAGAAGCTCTGTTAACAGCTCAGTTCACTTTAACAGCTCTCAAAAAGGGCTTAAGTTAAGACTCCTTCCCATGGGCGGGTCTCTGCCCTACAACTCCACTTGCCTCCGCTTGCCTTCAAAGTTCGGAGACTCCTTCAGCAAGTCTCTGCCATCAAAGGTCTCCTCACTCTCAGAGATCTCCTCTGAGCTTTCAGAAAGCTTATTCTTCTTCTTGTCTTCTCTTCATTCTTCTCTTCTCAATGCTGGCAGCTCTCTCTATGTCTGCTTCTCTGACACTCTGGGTTCTCCTTATATACAGTTCTAGCTGGCATCTGATTGGCTAGAACTCAGGTCTCTGATTGGCTGAATTCATTCATATCTGATTGGCTAGAACTCAACACACATACAATCCAGCAAAATCCCACTTTGCTTGCCATTACAGTCTTAAATAATCTTAGCCATCCTCCACTTGCTTGCTATTCCTCTGTCTTTTCCACATGGACTTAAAGGACTTTATGTACTAGTGATTGTGAGGAATGGAGATGCAGAATTTCTTGTTGTGTTAAAAAGTAGATCAGATATAACAATTGTATTTTAGCCAGTCTGTAAGATTGCAAAAGATACTGGTTCTGCCAATGCAGAGATTAGTCCTCTGTGGATTGGGTTAGTAGATTACTCATATTTGGCCTATATGGATAGAGAGGAGGGGATGTTTTGCTTTTCTATGTATATCCTTAGTGCTTAGCACAGTGCTTTGCACACAGTAAGCTTTTAATAAATGCTTTTTTATTTATTAATTCATTTATATGAGCTTAATGTTCCTTAAGAAATTATGGGCATTGTTATGGAACTTGGCCACTGTTGCTCTAGCATATCTAATCCTGGAAAATATAAGTATTAATTGGCTCAAAATATTGGCAGCAACTCCAATTGTCTCAAATTATTAGCAGCATCCTACATAGAGCAAACTGAGACCCAAAATCTGAGTACCCTGATAGTCTGTGTTTTTTTCATGTAAACACCTAGAGAAAGATAGAGGCCAATGGTGATAGAACACATCAGGAACAGATTGCCCTACATAAACAAAAGATCCAGTAAAGTTTGCCTTTGGTGACTCTCTAGTATCTAAGGAGAGCGGAAGGGTTATTTAAAAAATCTCACTGCAAGGCACAGGCCAGGAATTCTGAGGGTGCTATGTACAAACTCAGGAGGTCCAAGTAGAAGTGTAGGACCTTTAGTACAGTGACCAAAGTTACATATGATGCTTTATGAGAAATGAAAGAAGTGGTTACCTGGGTAGCCAGACATAGATCATAAATATTCAGGTAATGTGTACTTTGTGTACATTGCAACAAGATTTATATTTTTGAACCTTATCATGATGTGCTTTTATGAATATATTACTGCTATGGTACATATTGTATGTTTCTATATATGATCTATGCACTTAGTAATTGAATGCAACTCTATGTGCTCTTAATTTTTTTGTTTTATCTTTTTTGACACAATGAAATCTGTGTCCTTAGTTTAATATAGTCCATCTTACCATGAACACTATATTATAAATTTTATTCACCACATGTACTGTCAGCTTTCTGTTGTTTCCTTGTGAATACCATTGATTAAGTGTCTCTTTGTACATTGTACTGCATACATGATATAATCTGTCAATTTATATTGCTTTCATCTATGTTCACAAATGTTCCCATGCATCCAGGAAATTTAAAGGGACTGCAATTTATTTTTCTGAGTAAAAAATGTAGGGAGTCTGAGGGTTTTATTGGCTAAAATACAGCTCAAACCACTTAGGCTTTGTTACTGACAGATGCATAATAAGGAGATGAGTTTGCACTAGGTAGGTAGAGAATATTCAGCTTGGCTCTGTAACCTAGCTTTTGTTCTGGCTCACTTTCATTTGATCATAAGCCAGAGGCTCTTGTGAATGTGTCACCTAAAGGGAGATATTTATCTGTATCAGAAGACTGTGATCTTTGCCCAGGCATATGGATTGAAAAGGATTGACCTAATCTTAGCCTACACACATTTTGCCCAGCCTCTGTGTATAGTGGCTACCACTAAAGAGTTTTTAGCCAATAACCCCATATTATAGTACGGTTTAGCTGGCCATTAAGAGATGAGAGAGCCAAAGGAGCAATGTGTCCAGAGAGGAATAGACACTTCATGATGGGAAAGCTTGATATGCTAGGAGAGATTTTATATCCAGTATTGAGGAAAAGTAAGAGAAATGCAAATCCTCCCCTATCTCAATACATGTTCCCTACAAATTGTCATTATGTTTAATTATACTATCTTCAAACCTCCAATGGCTATAGTTTTATCATGTAATTTCAGGATCAGATTCTTAGACCTAGAATGGATTTCACAGGTCATCAAGGTCAAATGTTCATTTTACAGTTTTGAAGACTGAGATCCAGAATATAAAGGAGACTTGTTCTAAGATGTAGGTGTCCTGACTTACAGTCAAATGCTCTTTCTGTCTACCAAGGATGCTTCTGGCAAATATTCAATATAAATACTGAGTGCCAACCTTATTCTGCAGTTCTGTAGGCAAAGTGAGCTGAAGATTTGAGCAATTATCTGGTGAAGTCAGTTACAGCAAAACTAAATGTTAGAGCTAGGCCTTAGATGTCATCTAGTCCAATCTTATTTTTCAGTGAATGTTTAATTTCTTTGCCCAAAGGCACACAGCTAATTTGTGGCAACTTTAAGAGTTAGGCTTCAGATCTTCTGATTTCAAGGTTTGGGGTTTTTTGTTTTGTTTTGTTTTTATACTCCCCCTCTCAATTCCCTTCTATTCCATACAATTCTCAGAATCTTAGATTTGGAAGTGACAATGGAAGCCTTTTATTCCAAACTGACTTTGAACAAGAGAATCCCTTATGAAATATAGATGGCAAGAGGCCAACTAGTCTTTTATTGAAGACCATTCCTTTATTGAAACCCACTCCTTCAGGAGACATCTGATTTTACCTTTGAATAACTCCAATTGCTAGGAAGTTATTTCTAAAGTCAAATCCAAATTTCCTCTTTACAATCTTTCCTGATTCCCTGTAGTTCTGCCCTAGGGAGACTTTCTTTGACTGCCCAAACAAATATTTTGAAGATAACTGTCCCATTCTGTTCTTTCAGTCCCCACCCTATAGGCTCTTAATGGTTTTATATTGCTTTGAGGATTAGATACAAATTCCTCTGTCTGGGATTTATAAACCTTAACAATTTGACTCCACCCTGTCTCTTTCTAAATTGTGTAGTTGAATGAAATTGTCCTCCTTGCTTTTTCTTTTCAGGCATAAAATTCCATCACCCATCTCCATGCTTTTGCCCAGGCTGCTCCTTATGCTTGGAAGCCATTTCGTCATCATTGCCTTTTATAATCCTTATCTTTAGCTTTTTTCGAAGCTTAGCTCAAACACCATCTAGAACATGAGACCTTTCCTTATCATATCAACTGATAGTTCTTTCCCTCAAAAAGTCTGTTCATGTTTTGTATGTACTTTTATATGTGTGCATGGTTTCTTCTGATAAACTCCATGAACACCAGGACTCTTTCATTTTGTCTTTGTATGCCCCTTGCCTAGCACAGCTTTTTACTCACAATGAGCACTTAAAAATGATTTTTGATTTATTTATTAACTGGACCACAATAACAACAGCTGACATGGCATGGTGGTCATTTACTACCTTTTTCATGGCATTTTAAGATTCGCGAAGTGTTTACATGCATTATCACATTTGATTTCACAATAGCCATATGGTGTAAATCATAAAGTCATTCTTAATCTCATTTAACAGATGAGAAAAATGAGTTCTCATAGAGGCAGTATTTGACTCTTCATCTCTCTTGACTCCTAAATGAGCACCCTTTCCATAATAACTTACTTACAGAGTACTAGAATTGGAATCAGGAGAAATGGGATTAAATCTCATCTCAGATTTTTATCTAGTTGTGTGATAAAATGCAAATAAGCATCCAGAACTTCAGAATCCTCATTGATGAAGTAAGAAAAATATTTTCACTACTACCATATAGGGCTGTGAGGGAAGTCTTTTTGAAACTTTAAAGAATACCATAAGTATGAAATATTATCATTATAAAAGACTGTGCCCTTGTAACAGCCCATTTTTTGAAAAATATTTTATGAACCATGCTTTATATTTGGGAATTTCAAATAAAAGATTAGAAGGAAAATCAGAATAATTTCCAAGAAATGAAAGTTGTGGGCGACCTAAAGGCCAAAAAAGAGATGCATAATGGATACAAATAAGCTGCAATGTATTTCCAATGATCACTTAAAATCAGTAAGTGGCATAAGGATTATGCCACTGAAGAAATGTATTATCAGAAAAGAACATGTGGTTTGATCAACCAACAACATGTACAGCCAAGCATTCCATGAGTACTTTTGAAATGTAAGGAAATCTAATGACAAAGAAAGAAATCTTAAAACAAATTCAAAAAATTGAAAAAAATAGGTAAATAATAAAATAGGTAAATAAGTAAATATAAAATATATGATAGCAAAACTAATCTGAAAATGGTTATGAGATAGATAATTTAAGAATCTCTAAACTCTCAGGAAACATCATAAAAAATAAAATCACGAAACTATATTTCAAGAATTGATCCCTTCTTATTTATTTATTTTTAATTTTCAACATTCATTTCCACAAGATTTTGAGTTCTAAATTTTCTCCCCATCTCGCCCCTACCTCCCACACCAAGAAGCCATGGATTCTGATTACCCTTTCCCCCAGTTTTCCCTCCCTACTATCATCCCCCCCCATCCCCTTCAACTTTACTTTCTTGTAGGGCAAGATAGATTCTTATACCCCATTGCCTGTATATCTTATTTTCCAGTTACATGTAAGAACATTTTTAACATTTGTTTTTAAAACTTTGAATTCCAGATTCTCTCCCTTTCTCCCTCCCCACTCACCCTCATTGAGAAGGCAAGCAATCCAATATAAGTTATACATATGTAGTCATGTAAAATATTTCTATAATAGTCATATTGTGAAAGAGTAACTATATTTCTCTCTATCATATTCCATTCCCCATTTATTCTATTTTCTCCTTTGACCCTGTCCCTTTTCAAAAGTGTTTTCTTCTGCCTACCTCCTCCTCCAATCTGCCCTCCTTTATATCATCTCCCCACTCTTATACCCTTCCCCTCACTTTCCTGTAGGGTAAAATTCCCAATTAAGTGTGTATGTTATTCCCTCCTTAAACCAAAACCTGTAAGAGCAAGGTTCACTCATTCTCTTTCACCTACCCACTCATCCCGTCCATTGTAACAGCTTTTTCTTGCCTCTTTTATGTGAGATAATTTAGCTCATTTTATCTCTCACTTTATCCTTCTCCCAATATATTCCTATCTCACCCCATAATTTTGTTTTTAGATATCATCCCTTCATATTCAACTCACCCTGTGCCCTCTGTCTATATGTATGTATATTCCCTTCAACTACCCTACTACTGAGAAAGATCTCATAAGTTACAAATATCATCTTTCCATGTAGGAATGTAAACAGTTCAACTTTAGTAAGTCCCTTATGATTTCTCCTTCCTGTTTACCTTTTCATGCTTCTCTTGATTCTTGTATTTGAAAGTCGAATTTTCTGTTCAGCTCTGGTCTTTTTATCAAGAATGCTTGAAAGTCCTCTATTTAATTGAATGCCCATTTTTTCAATTGAAGTATTGTACTCAGTTTTGCTGGGTAGGTGATTCTTGGTTTTAATTTCAGTTCCTTTGACCTCTAGAATATCATATTCCAAGCCCTTTGATCCCTTAATGTAGAAACTGCTAGATCTTGTGTTATCCTGATTGTATTTCCACAATACTTGAATTGTTTCTTTCTGGCTGAGTGTAATATTTTCTCCTTGACTTGGGAACTCTAGCATTTGTCTATAATATTCCTAGGAGTTTCCTTTTTGGGATCTTTTTCAAGAGGCAATCAGCAGATTCTTTCCATTTCTATTTTACCCTCTGGTTCTAGAATATCAGGGAAGTTTTCCTTGCTAATTTCTTGAAAGATGTGTCTAGGCTCTTTTTTTGATCATGGCTTTCAGGTAGTCCAATAATTTTAAAATTATCTCTCCTGGATCCATTTTCCAGGTCATTGGTTTTTCCAATGAGATATTTCACATTGCCTTCTATTTTTTCATTCTTCTCATTCTGTTTTATAATTTCTTGATTTCTCATAAAGTCATTTGCTCCATTCTAATTTTTAAGGAATTATTTTCTTCAGTGGTCTTTTGGACCTCCTTTTCCATTTGTCCAATTCTGCTTTTCAAGGCATTCTTCTCCTCATTGGCTTTTGGAGCTCTTTTGCCATTTGGGTTAGTCTATTTTTAAGATTTTATTCAATATTTTTGGGTGTCTCCTTTAGCAAGTTGTTGACTTGTTTTTAATGATTTTCTTGCATCCCTCTCATTTCTCTCCCCAATTTTTCCTCTATGTCATTTACCTGATTTTCAAACTCCTTTTTGAGCTCTTCCATGGCCTGAGGCCAATTCTTATTTTTCTTGGAGGCTTTGAAAGTAGGAGCTTTGACTTTGTTGTCTTCTTCTAGTTGTATGTTTTGGTCTTCTTTGTCACCAAAGTAAGATTGTATGGTCTGATTATTTTTTACACTTTTTGTTCATTTTCCTAGACAATTACTTGACATTTGAGCTCTTTGTCAATGTATGACTCTGCTTCCAGACTGAGGAGTACTCTGTCCCAATTTTCAGGTGTTTTGCACAGCTGTTGTCAGCGATACTTCTAGGCACCTGTAAATTTTCAGTTCTTCTAAGGTGGTATGGTTAAAGGAGAGGTGTTTACTCCTCTCCTAGCCTGTGCTCTGATCTGTGAGTGACCACAAGCACTCTTTCCTGCCTTGGAACTGTGAGAAGGATTCCCTCTCCACAGCGGCAACAAGCTCTGTCATGCCAGCACTCCTCCTTACCCCAGAACAGCCATTCAGGACTGTGACTCAGATCCAAGCAGGGTGAAGTAAGAGAATCCTGCCTCAGCACCAGCAAAGAGATCCCTGCAGTCCTCCTCTGATCAGCTACTTGATACTCCCACTATCTGTGGTCCTGGAGTTCCAGAAGTAGCCACTGCTGCTGCTACACTGCTGCTGTGGCCACCTCCACCATTGCCAACTCCACCACCCTGGGGCTCATGTTGGACCATGGTCTTCTCTCACCCGGGTCCAACAAGTCCCACTGATCTTCTACTGTGGCATTTGTGCATTTAGGAGTCTGGAAACCACCACAGCTGCTAGTAATTTAATCCCCTGAGGGCTGCTCTGGCCTGGTCTGTGCCAGTGCATCCCCTGCTGCACTGCTCTCTGCTCCCAGCCCAGTATGATAGACCCTTCTTGTCAGCCTTCCAGGTCTTCTTGTGTTGGAGATTTGTTTCACTTTGTCATTTTGTGGGTTCTGTAGCTCTAGAAGTTGCTTAGAGCCACTTTTAACAGGTATTTGGATGGGTTTGGGGGAGGACTCAAGGAAGTCCCTGCTTTTACTCTGCCATCTTGGCTCTGAATCAATCGCTCCTTGAAAGGGACTTCCAAAGGAAAAGTCCAAGGGATAGAAGAGGCAAAATCTAGAGATCTCAAATCCATAAGCACCCACAGATATGTAGTTCAAGAGTCAAGCAACCACCATCAGTAACAAACAAGCCTTGTCAGCTTCTACTAAAAATTTGACACCTTGGAATACAATATTCCAAAAAATAAATGATTCTTTCTTATAGCCAGGAATACTTTGCCTTGAATATCTGAGTATAATGCATCTAAGGGAAAATAGACCTTTAATGCAATAGAGGCATTAAAATAGAAATCCTAAAATTCCAGCAGATTTTTAAAATTGAAAGTTAAAAAAATGAACTAATAAATGAAGCTAGGAGCTGGCTTTATGAAAAAAAACCTATAAAATAGATAAACTCTTTGTTAATTTGATAAAAAAAGAAAGAAGAAAATCAAATTACCAATACAAAAAAAATGAAAAGAATGAATGCACTATCAATAAAGATGAAATTAACACAATTATGAGAAACAATTTTGTCCAATTATATTCCAGTAAAACTGATGATCTAAGTGAAATGGATGAATATTTACAAAAATACAAATTTTCCAGTCAACAGAAGAGGAAATAGAATGTTTGAATAGTCTATTACAGAAAAAATAAATTGAATAAGCCATAAATGAACTTCCTAATGAAAAAAATCTCCAGAACCAGATGGATTTACAAGTGAATTCTACTGAACATTTAAAGAAAAATTCATTCTAGTACTATATCAACTAGAGAAGGAACCTTCTTGAATTTCTTTAATGACACAAATATGTTTTTTATACCTAAACCAGGGAGAGCAAAAACAGAGAAAGAAAAGTATAGGCCAGTTTCCTAATGAATATTGATGTAAATTTTTTAAATAAAATAATAACAAGGAGATTGCAGCAATATGTAACAAAGGTCATATAATACGACTAAGTGGGATTTATTCCAGGAATGCAGGGCTGGATCAATACTAGGAAAACTGTAAGCATAATTAACAATATCAATAATAGAACAAAGAAGTCATATGCTTATATATAAGAACAATTTTTGACAAAGTACATCATCAACTCTTATTAAAACACTAGGAAGCATGGGACTAAGTGGAGCTTTTCTGAGTGGAGCTTATCGAAAACTAAGAGCAAGCATTATCTGTAATGGGGATAAGCTAGAAATCTTCCAAATAACACCAGGAACGAAGCACAGATGCCCATTGTCACCATTCTTTTTCAATATTGTGTTAGAAATGCTAGATATAGAAGTAAGAAAAGATAAAAAACAAATCAAAGAAAAAAGAATAGCAATGAGGAAAAATGACTATTACTCTTTGCAGATGATATTATGATATTCTATCAAGTAAAGAATCAACTAACAACTAGTTTAAAAAGTTAACAATTTTAGCAAATTTTTAGGCTATAAAATAAACCCACATAAATCATCACAATTTCTGTATACTATCAACAAAACCTAGAGAGAAGAGAGAAGATCTATTTAATATAACCTCAGACAGTATAAAATACTTGGGAGTCAACCTGCCAAGTTACACCTGGGAACTATATGAACACACTAAAATACTGTTTCTCATGAATAGAGACAGATGCAAAGAATCGGAGAAATATTAATTACTCATGGGTGAGCCAATTTAATCTGACAAAATGATAATTCTACCTAAATTAATTTACTTATTCAGTGCCATACCAATCAAAGTACCAAAGAATTATTTTATAGAAAAAATAATAACACAATTCACCTGGAAAAACAGAAGGTTAAAACTATCAAGGGAATCAATAAAAAAATGTGAAGAAAAGCTGCCTATCTGTCCCAGATTTTAAACTGTCTTACAAAGTGATAACTAACAAAGCAATCTATTATTGGAAAGTAAAGTTGTCAGTCAATTGAAAAGATTACATACACATTATATAGAAGTAAATGATTATAGTCCACCAGTTTTTCCAGCAGTTTTTGTCAAATAATGAATTTTTGCAACAACTAGGCATAGATCAACATCTCACACTATATAGCAAGAGGAGTACAAAATGAATACATGATTTATGCATAAAAGGTGATATCATAAGTAAATTAGGGAAGCATGAAAATGATTACTAGTCAGATTATAGATAGAGGAAGAGTTTATAACTGAGCAAGATATTCAGAGGTCCATGGGTCATGAACTAGATAATTTTGATTACATAAAATTAAAATTTTTTCACAAACAAAACCAATGAAGCCAAAATTAGAAGAGAAGCAGGAGAGCTGTAAAAAAAAAAGGAATAACAAAATTATGGTATGTTTCTCTGATAAAGGTCTCATTTACCACATATTTAGGAAACAGCCAAATTTATAAAAAAAAAGTTAGATCCTGTGAGTGGAGTTCTGAATCGGTCCAACCATTCTGGAGAATAATTTAGAACTGTGCCCAAAGGACCATAAGTTGTACATATCCTTCAGCCATTCCATATCACTACTAGGTCTGTTTCCAAAAGAGATTAAAGAAAGGGAAAATGCCTATATGTCCTGGGAAAGAATAGAAAACTGAGGGGATGTCTATTATTTGGGAATGACTGAATAATTTATAGTACATGATTGTGCTGGAATGCTGGTGTGCTATAAGAAATGATGAGGGGGATTGTTTCAGGAAAAAAAAAAACCTTGGAAGACATACAAATTGATTGAAAGTGAACTGAGTCAATCCTTGAGAATACTCTATACAGAAAAAAACAATGTTATAATGATGATGAACTGTGAGAGACTTACCTACTTTTATCAATAAAATGATCCCAGAAAATTCCAAAGGACTCATAATGAAAAATGCTATCCACCTCCAAAAAGGAACTGTTGAAATCTAAGTGCAGATTGAAGCATATTGTTTCATCACTTTATTTTTCTTGCTTTTTCTGGTAGCATGGTTAATATGGAAATTCACTTGGCAAGCCTTCACATCTATAACCGATATATTGCTTGCCTTCTCAATGGGAGGGTTAGAGTTGGGGGGGTGGAGGGAAAGAATATTTGGAACTTAAAATAAAAAAATTAAAAAGGGGGAAGGATTTCTCAAGCTTTTCTGATGAAAAGAACAGAGTTAAATAGAATCATTGAAATTCAACCACGAGGTAACAGAAACATTGATAGAAAAATTTATTTGAACAGTTGGAAAGGGTTGTATGATGATGAATTACCGATATAATGGAGGAAGAAGGAAATAAGCATCTTTTAAGAAGCTCAATGACTTCAAATAGTCCTTAAAGAATTAAGTGAGAAAAAGAATAATATAGATGTGGGTGGGTTCTGTTCTGAGCATTTGAAGAAGGGAAGGAAGAAGGTAGGTAAAAAGAATATACAGCTGAAGAAAAAAATCGGTGGGTAGAAAGGTAGGAGGAAAAGTACATGAACACGGAGGAAAGAGAGGGAGAACAGGCATTAGATGAAACTCTCTTATCTGAAATAGATAAAGGAAAGTTGAACACATAAGTATTTTAAATTTACTATAGAAAGGCATCAAACTAAGTGGAGAAACCAGGACTGTAGTGGGTGGGGAAGGACTGTGTATGTTACCATGGGGGGTAATGTCATTGAGGAGTTAACCACAAGCAAAATAAAGTTTCTGATCTTGAAGAAGGAATTAAAAGGAGAGAGGGAGAAAAAATACAAGAATCTAAGAAGCAATCTTAGATTACTTCTTACTTGGCTTATGACTGAGAAAAAGATGATGTTTGAATGCAATGGAATATTACTGTGCCATAGATCCTGAATAGTATGAACTGAGGCAGAGTGAATTAGTTGAATTAGGATAATAATTTATATTAGAGCAATAATTTTGTAAAGAAAAAAATATTTTGAAAGATTAAGAACTCTTATCAATACAATAAGGAACCATGTCAACAGAGGACTTATGATGAAATATATTACCTCCTGATAAGGTGTAGAAAGAGAGATATATTTTTGGACACGATCACTTTGGACATGTGGATTTTCTCTGACTATGATTATTTGTTAAATTATTTCTTTATTTACTTTTTTAATTAATTGGGGGAGTTTTGAAGGGGGAGAGACAAGTCAGAAATACTGATAAAAAGCATTTGAATATTTTATCACAAAAGAGAACAGGATTTCAAAAGGAAGCAGAGGCAATAAAGATATGATGAAAGCAATATATGAAATGTATTATATATAAAGAAAGAAAACAAAGCAATATGAAAAAAGTTTCAAAGTTTCATGCACAACCCCCCCTTTTTTAGTATATATGCGGAAATACAAATTTTCATGTTTATGTTTAAAATCAAAGAAACAAACAAAGAACTAAATTTAAAAAAAGAATTAGACCTCCAGGATGTTGGATTGACACCTTTTGGGATTTACAGAAGAAAATATGTAAGAATTGTGAAGGAAGGGAATACTTGTGTAGACTGTGCTATAACTGTTGGAAGAGACACCCTTATGGATACAATCACAGGCTCAGACTGAAGTATTAAAGAATCGATACACTTTAAAGGTTACTAAATGCTTTAGATACACTATGTCTTCTGCTGTAACAATGGATACTGTTAATATGATTATCTCCATTTTACAGATGAAATTACTGAGGCTTAGAGAAGTTGTTATATACTTGCATGTCATGGTCACCCAGTCAGCAAATGTCTGAGCAGAGATATAAATAGGTCTCTTCTGACTTCAAATCCAAATGGCCTTTTATGCTACCCATGCACTCACAGAGGTAAAGAAAATAGAGTGAGAAGGGATGTCCTAGAACATAGTTTGAGAGGAACTGTCACATAAGGGATAAGATCAGGAAGACAAAGTAGTGAAGCAGCCGGAAAATTTGCTCAACAGATAGAAGGAGGATCAAGAAAGAGCAGTAAATCAAGGAAGGAGAGAATGTCGAAGAGGAGTTGGTGGTTAACAGGGCCAATAGCTATAGAAACTAGAAAATAATGTAGGGTGTAGCCTATGAAAATAATATAGAATTAAGCCATCATTGGGAATTATTTATAAAGCAGTTCAGTAGCTCAGTGAGGTTGGAAGATTCCAAAATTATATGTCTAAAGTATATCTCTCAAGAAGGTTTGGTGGATTGCTATTGCTTCCAGGATCAAATAAAATTTCTCTGTTTGACATTTAAAGGCTTTCACAATCTGTCCCCATCTATCTTTTTAGGTTTATTAAACATCTTTCTTCCTTGCTAACACACACTATGCTTTTAGCTAAATTGCCCTGGTAGCTGTTCCCCATGTCCAGCATTTCATTTCCCTTCTGTCTTTGTGCAGACTATCCACCATACTTGGAATGCTCTCCCTATTCACCTTTGCTTCATGGAATTGCTCCCTTCATATCCCATCTCAAGTGCTACCCTCTTTAAGAAGAGATCTTTCCTGCTTCCTATTGGTGCTAGCTGCCCCCTCAACCACTTTGTAGTTATATATACATGTATAATACATGTATACTCATATACTCACAGGGACATACATTTGAATATATGCATATACATGTGAATATATGTGTGTATATATGTGTGTATGCATCTTTATCTGTCTAGGGACATGTGTGTGTGGGTGTGTGCACGCGCGTGTGTGTGTAAAAACAAATAGCATTTTTCCAGTAGAAGATAAGCTCTTTGAGGGAAAGATCTCTCTCATTTTTATATTTGTATCTTTCTCAGTATTTAAAGCCATGTGAATGAACTTTGAATCACTCAGGTCCTCATCACCTCTGCTCTGGACTAATGCAATAATCACTTAATTAATATTCTTCCCTTTAGCCTTTCCAATATAATCCATTATCGGCAAGCTGCTGAGAAGAATTTCCTAAATTCCATGTTGGACCATGTTCCTTTCCTGCTCAATAAACAATACTGGCCCCTTATTGCATCAAAGGTCAAATATAAACTCAGTTTGAGACTGAAATTTCTTTATGGCTTGGCTTCTTCCTAGTTTTCTCATCTTCTTACATAATGTTCTAAACTATACATTTTGTAATACAGCCATCTCATCCCACCCACCGTTCTGCACAAATGAAACTTCATTTTCCATCTCTGTGCTTTTGCCCTGAAATGTCCCTCCTCATCTCTGTCTCTTGGAATTCCTGGTTTCTTTCCAGACTCAACTCAAGTATCACTTTCTATGTGAAGACTTTCCTAATTCTTCTCATCCGCTAATGCCCTCCCTTCTCTAACTACCATAAATATGCTTATATTTGTTAATGCTACCCCCTCCGTTAAAATATAAACTCCTTGAAGGCAGGGGCTATTTAACTTTTGTCTCTACATTCCCAAGGATTAGTCCAGTGCCAGGCACATTACAAGAATGCTTATTGATAAATATTGTTGATCAGAATTGATATCTTACTGTGTAGAAGAGTATGAAGAGACCTCCTCAGAAGTGAAGATAATATAAAAATAGTAGATATCAATAAGATTCAAAAGACAAGCATGTGAAAATGACTAACAATACAGGGCTACACAGAGGCTCTGGGTTCAAATACTGTGTACATCTCAAACTTTACCTCTTTAGACCTCAGTTTCATCATCTAAAAATAAGGAGATTTTAGCATGATCTCAAAGGTAAATTCTGGCTTTTAATCCTAGATGCCATTTGGAAAATGATGACATTAAATGTTATAGATTTTGGAATCCAGGAATATCACCAGGAAAACTGGAGAAGGCGTTACAGGAGACCTAAAGCTTTATCTGGGAACTGGAAGGAAGAATGGTAACTAAGATAAATAGATAAGTAGGTAGGAAGCATCCAAGGTATATTACATGGAATGATAGCAAAATAATAATAATGATAATGATAATAGTGATGATGATGGTGATATTAATTTTCATTAAAGTCATATTCCAACATCTTATGGTTAGAGTTGACCTTGAGTTCTCAAAGTTTTGGCCAGTGGGATGGCCTTCTCTGGGTAGAAAGTTTCTGAATGCTGAGATACTGTATGTCTTTTGAATGCTGAGATACTTCTGATGACAAGTCTAGCTGAGTTTAAAGAAATTCATCACCATATTAGCCATACAATGATGATTTTTTTCAGCCATAATGACTCTTGAAGTCAATTCATAGAAGGGATATTCATATCTCCCCAAATCACTGTTCCTTGAAGCATTAACAATAGTGAGGAATATGACCCTGAGAAATTTCATATGTTCTTGGAGATAGCAATAATATTTTAATCCTAAAATTTTTTTGTTAGGAAAAAGTCAATTCTAAATTTCTACTAAAATGTAAACATATATGTGGCATGTATTTCCAAGTAAGAAATCTAATGGAGAATACAAGCCTTCCACTGTCAAGGTTTGGGAGGCTGAATTTTCTATGTAATATATATGGCTTAATTTCACTGACTTTGAATTGTCTTATTAGTCTATATGTTAAAATAAATTTCAAAGCACATCCAAAGCAGAGACTATCTGCACGATGTGGTCAACACAGGAACAGGTTGTGAAGAAAACTTATGAAATGATTTCATATGAAGTTCATTGAAGGCATATTGAATTTAATGTAATTCAACAAATAGTCATTAAAAGGTACTGTATGCCAGCTACTGTTTTGGAAACTGGGGATACAAAGACAAAAAAAAGACAGTTTCTGCCCTCTGGGTGTTTATAATGTACTGGGTGTAAGGAAGCGGAAAAATATCTATGCAGACATATAAATATAAATTATATACAAAAATATAAAGTAAATTGGAACAAGGGAAAACAACACTAACAACTAAAGAGGCAGTTAAAAATCCTTTTCCAGTCGTCCGGTCATGAAAGTCTCTATCTCCCTTAATTCCATTCTTCTGAGATAAAAATATTCTTAAGAAAACTTCCTAATAGATCTAACCATAGAAAGACCTTGACAGTGCATGTCTGAGACATCTGAGAAAGTAGGATAGTTTCCTATTCTAAGGCTTTTCAAGGTCATAGAATGAAAACAGATTTGTAAAGCTGAAAGGGACTTAGAAAACCTGTAATCCAGCCACTTCATTTTGTGGCTGTGGTAGGCTGATCGGCTTACTCATGACAGATAGACAGAAAAGCAAAGCTAACTTTCTATGTTGATCTCATTCTTCAACATAATGTTGAAAATGATGATTGAAGTTATGTGACTTTATTTTTTCTCTATATAAAATATCAGTTCTTAGTGATACAAAGGCATAATCTTCATAGAATGCTAATGAATCCTAATTACTTAAAACTCTGTAGTACCAAAAGAAATGACTTGGCCTTTTTTTTTTCTTGCGGCAACTAGATGGCACAGTAGATTGAAAACTGAACTTGGAGTCAGAAAGATATATTTACTAATTATATAACCCTGAGTAAGTGACTTATCCTCTATCTTATCTATAAAATAGACCCTTTTGTCTAACCAACCTATCATAAAAAGTAACAATCAATACTTGGAAATCTATTAGTACAATTTCTCTTGCATCTTTTCCTCTCTATTTTTTGTCTAGAGTATTACACCATCTTTTGGGCTTCAGTGTGACATCTGGACAACACACCAGCGTCATGCCAGGAAACAATTGCTTCCATTTAAGTTGTCTTAGGAAGGCTCTGAAGATTCACCTGGCAGGATAAGATACCAGACACTGAGGTTCTCTCTAGAGGTAAACTGCCAAGCATCAAACTCTACTTCAGAGAGCTCAACTTCAATAGCCTGGTCATGTTGTTTGAATGCCAAATGTAGCTTGCCAAAAATACCATTTTATGGAGAACTCGCACAGTGCTAGCAGTCACATGGTGGTCAGAAAAAAGCAATAAAAGGATACTCTAAAGGTTTCTCTTAAGAACTTTGGAATTGATTGTGTGACATGGGAGACTCTGGCATAGGACCCCCCAGCATGGCATGCCCTCATCAGAGAAGGTGTTGTAGTCTCTGAGCAAAGTTGGGTTGAAGCAGATCAAAAGAAATGCAAGATGTGCAAATTTAGAGAATCGACTCCAAGTAGTCGCATGGACTATTTGTGCCTGACCTGTGGTAGAGCATTCCGAACTCGTATTCATCTGATCAGCCACAGTTGAACACACTGTAATTTGACTGTAACCTAGTGATGTCATTTTGGTCCTCTTCAAGAACAAAAGACAACAATAAACCAACCAACCATTGCCTACTAAGTAAAAATGAAAACATTTCTGTGTGACATTCTTTTTGTGTTCCTGTCTGGTGTCCTCCCAACCTATTAGGTCATACTAGTTCCCTCTACATGTTCAATGTCATTCTCTTTTCCAAACCCATGACTAATTATGCTGTTCTTTACGTCTGAAATGTACGCTAACAAAATGTCACCTTCTCCAAGAGGCTGTATTGATCTTCCCTCAAGCTAGTAATGACTTCCCCCTCCTTAGACATCACCTAGCTCTTTGTTTGAACCTCTGCTATGCACTTATTCTGTGTTATTTTATGGTAGCTATTATTCTATACAACACAACTCCTACTCATGAGCACCCAAAAGTGTTACTGTAATGGTTTACTACAGTGTACAGGGAATCCTGGGTTCCTGAAGGCAATACCACTGTAGTGAAAACTCAGGCAAGTTTTACAACACTAGAAAGACTTTGGAGGTGGTTGTATCAAAAGTTTTTTTTGTAAGTATCTTTTATTTCGTTAACTCTTTTCCAATTACATTTAAAAGTTTTAGAATTCATTTTTTAAAAAAATGTGAGTTCCAAATTCTGTCTTTCCCTTCAGTCCCTTCCCTGCCCATTGAGAAAGCAAGTAATATGATATCAAATATACATGTGAACTCATACAAAAGATATATCCATATTATCCATGATACAAAAGAAAACACACAAATAAGAAAAATTTTTAAAAAAATTGAAAAAAATATGCTTCAATCTGTACTCAGAGTTCATCAGTTCTCTCCCTGGAGATGGATAGCATTTTTGTTCATGGGTCCTTTGCAATTGTCTGGATCATTTCCTTAATCAGAGTAGCTAAATCTTTCACAACTGGCCATCATTAAAACAAGACTGTTACTGTGTGCAAGGCTGTTTTTTCTTATACGCAATAGTATTCCATCACAATCATATACCACAAATTGTTCAGCCATTTCTCAATTGATTGGCATCCCTTCAATTTTCAAATTTTTGCCACTACAAAAAGATCTGCTATAAACATTTTTATACAAATAGGTCTTTTCCCTTTTTCTTTGATCTCTTTGAGATACAGACCTAGCAGTGGTATTGATGGGTCAAAGAATACAGCTTTACAGTCCTTTAGGCATAGTTCCATATTGTTCTCCAGAGTGGTTGAAATACTTCAAAACTTCACCAACTGTGCATGTATCCCCATTTTGCCACATCTCCTCAAGCATTTGTGATTTTCCTTCTGTGTCATATTAGCCAATCTAATTGGTGTGAACTGGTCTCTCAGAGTTGTTTTAATGTGCATTTATCCAGTGAATAGTGATTTCGAGCATTTTTGCATGACTATTGATAGCTTTAATTTCGTTTTCTGAAAACTGCCTGTTCATATCCTTTAACCATTTGTCAGTTGGGGGAATGGCTCATATTTTTATAAATTTGGCTCAGTTTCCTATATATTTGAGAAAAGAGTTCATTTTCAGGGAACCATAATTTCCCCCTCTCTCAGTTTCCTACTTTCCTTCTAATTTTGGCTGAGTTAGTTTGGTTTGTGCAAAGAGTTTTTATTTTCATGGAATCAACTTTTACCACTTCTTGTGACCTTCTATATCTCTTACTTGGTCATAAACTCATCCCTTATCCATAGGTCTGAAAGGTGAAATTTTCCACACTCCTGTAAATTGCTCATATCATACTTTATGTGTAACCTATGTACCAATTTTGACCTTATCTAGTTGTTGCCAAACTGCTTTTCAATTTTCCCAGAAATTTTTGTTAAATGTTGAGTTTGGTCATTAACAACTTTGTATTGTGTACCTAATATATTCCACTGATTTAGCCCTTTATTTCTTAGCCAGTACCAGATTGTTTTGATGATTACTGCTTTATAATAAAGTTTGAAACCTGGTAGTGCTTGGCCATCTTCCTTCATATTTTTCCATTTCTTCCCTTCATATTCTTTACCTTTTGTTTGTCCAGATTATCATTTTTTCTAATTCTATAAAATAATTCTTTGCCAGTTTGATCATTATGCCAGTGAACAAGTAAATTAATTTAGGTAGTGTTATCATTATATTTTCTTGGCCTATACATGAGCAACTAATATTTTTCAGTTGTTTAGATCTGTCTTTCTTTGTGTGAAAAATGTTATGTAATTATGTTGACATACTCCCTGAGTTCCATCAACTGATTCTATCACTTGTCTGAAGTCCTTCCTTTCTAAGTACAAAGAAATTCACCTTTAGTGGGCTGGCCTTCAGGTGATGAAATTTTTGGCTAGGGCAACCCAACTCATCACCTCCCACAGTATGATGGTGTGTACATCACACAGTAGACACTTAATTAATAGCTGTTCAATTGAAAGCACTTATTTTTGTTCTCATGAATGAGGTTATAGCTACATGATCATTAGCATTTCTGGAATGTTAATGAATAAGAAGTTCTGCTAAAAAGATGATTCATAATTTCTTTTTATTTTAGTGAAATGATTGGTTTGTTCAATGCTCCTGGATATTTCAGTTAAAAAGGAGGTGTACTCCTGTCAATTCATTTTCCTGAAAGCCATAGCCAGAGCAGATTCAGCCACAGTCTCTTCCTTTTGCTGGTTCATAACTTTATTCATGTTAAAAATAATATGCTGCAATCTATTCTTTTCTCTTGCTTCTTTTACAAATGGATTTCCTCAAAGAGAAGAATCATGCTCCGTTTTACTTTATTCTTCTGGTAGCATGTCTATCTGTCTACCTATAAGCTTTTATATACCAATCATTGTTCCAGGCATTAGAGTATACAAATAGAAAAGGAAAAAAAGTGTTCCTGTCCTTGAGTTGATTACATTCTACCACAGGATATAGTATTTAAACAGATAAATATAAACATTATAATTTAAGAAGGTATTGAGCACATACAACTATGGAAATATTTTCTGTAGGAAGTGACACCTCAACTGAATTTTGAAGGATGTTAGTGATTCAAATAAATAGTGGGGAGGAAGGAGGATACATACCTGTCACAAAGGTAAGTTTGTGCCCAGGGGCAGGGGATGGCATAGTCAGTCAGGCAATAGGAATACATTAGTTGGACTGAAAGAGAAACTGTATGAAAGGGAAAGGAATAATGAAAACTCATAGGTAAAATATGTAGGTAAAATAGGTCAGACCAAAATTTTTTAAAAAAATAATTTTAATTTAAATTCCAAATAGAAATTTTTTTTTAAATGAGAAGCAATAAAGATAGGACAGCTACCTGGTGCAATGAATAAAGTGCTGGCCCTAGAGTCAGAAGGACTCATCTTACTGTGTTTAAATCTGGCCTCAGATACTTACTAGATGTGTGGCCCTGGGGAAGTCATTTAACTTTGTTTGCCTCAGTTTCCTCAACTATAAAATGAACTGGGGAAGGAAATGACAAACTACTCCAATGTCTTTGCCAAGAAAAGCCCCAAATGGGGTAATGAAGAGTTCAACAATAAGCCATTGGAGTTTTTTTAATGGGGTAGTGGCATATTGAGAATTATGCTGTTGCAAGATTATTTTAGATTATTTTGGCAACTGTGCAGATACAGGATTGGAAACTAGATACTAGGAGCAGAGGAGAGAGACAGACAGACAGACAGATAGACAGACAGATAGATAGATAGAAAGATAGATAAAGTAGAGCACTTACTTACAAGACCTTACTCTACGCTAGGCATTGTGCTAAACACTGGAGATACACATACAACCAGTATAGTTCCTACTCTCAAGGACTTTATATTATTTTTTTACACTTATTCCATATGAATCCCTTTACCTTTTTAAAGATTTTTTATTTTTTGTTTACAACACTCAGTTCCACATGCTTTTGAGTTCCGAATTTTCTTCCCCTCCCTTCCCTGCTCCCTTCCCCCCAAGACAGCATGGAATCTGATATATGTTCTACGTATACCTTCATATTAAACTTATTTACACAATAGTGAAGTTGTAAAGAAGAATTATGACCAATGGAATGAATCATGAGAAAGAAGAAACAAAACCAAAAAAGAAGAGAATAAAAAGAGAGAGCCAATTGTTTGCCTCAATCTGCATTCAGACTCCATAATTATTTCTCTAGATGTAGATAGCTCTCTCCATCATGAGTCCTTTGGAGTTAGCTCTTTAAACCTTGTGTTGCTGAGAAGAGCCAAGTCTATCAAAGTTAGTCATCACAGGAGCAATATGTCTATGGTTGTATACAACGTTCTCCTGGCTCTGCTCCCCTCACTCAGCATCAAATCATGTAGGTCTTTCCAGGTTGTTATTAAGTCTATATCTTCCTCATTTCTTATAGCACAATAGTATTCCATTACTTTCATATACCACAACTTGTTTAGCCATTCCCCAATTGATGGGCATCCCCCTGATTTCCAATTCTTTGCTATCACAAAAAGAGTTGCTATAAATATTTTTGTACATATGTGTCCCTTTCCCATTTGTGTGATCTCTTTGGGATACAGTCCTAGAAGTGATATTACTGGGTCAAAGGATTATGCACATTTTCAGAGCCCTTGGGGCATAGTTCCAAATTGCCCCCCCAGAATGAATGGGTCAGTTCACAACTCCATCAACAATATAACAATGTTCCAAATTTCCCATAAAAATCACCAGAGAGGAGTCCAGCATTTATCATTTTCCTGTCTTGTCATGTTAGCCAATCTGACAGGAGAGTTGTGGCACCTAAGAGTTGTTTTGATTTGCATTTCTCTAATCAATAGTGATTTATAGAATTCTTTCATATGCCTGCAGATATCTTCAATTTCTTCCTCTGAAAACTGCCTGTTCATATCCTTTGACCATTTCTCAATTGGGGAATGACTTGTGTTCCTATAAATTTGTCTCAGTACCTGTATGTTTTAGATATGAGGCCTGTATCAGAGACACTGGTTGTAAAGGTTTTCTCCCTATTTTCTGCTTCCTTCCTAATCTTTGTTGCATTGGCTTTGTTTAGTAGGACTTTACATTATTAAAGGTAGACAACACTTATAAGCAAGCTGGAAAGTGGAGCAAAGAGGAAGTATAGCCACTGGAAGCAAAGTATTAGCTGAGAAAAATGAGAAATCTAGAAAGTGATTTCAATCCAATTTAATACAACAAACATTTATTAAGTGCCTACTGTGTCCCTGGGACTGTGCTAAGTGCTGGAGATATAATTGATAAAAAGAAAGAGAGTCCCTGCCCTTAAGGAGCTTGCAATCTAAAGAGGGAGACAACTCACAAAAGGAGGTATTTATGTTCAGGTATGAATGAGATGAAGCTTGACTAAGGTCCTTCCCCAAATGTTGGTTCTGGTGAGCATCACACCAATCAGGAGATCAGGGATTCTGAGCCTAGGTATCTCTGGAATGGCAGGTATAACATGAGGTATCACATCCAGCTATTGCAGTAATGGAAGTAGATGCTAAAGACTTGAATTTAGGTAGAAGTCATGTAATTGGAGAGATGGCAGGACTGTGTGACAGATTGTGGAGATAGAATTGGCAAGACTTGGCAACTGATTACAGTGAGAGAGTGAGACAGAGGGGAGAGTCAAGAATAACTGAGATTTTAAACCTAGGAAAGGGTAAGATAGAAGCGATCAGAAATAGAGGGTTTTGAAGGCATGGGGGGTAATGATGAGTTCTTTTTTGGTCACGTTGAGCTTGTGATACTTAAAGGACAGCCTCAGCTAGAGGTAAGGGTAAGTATATATAGCATATTATCCCTATTACACATCTCAAAATCTTCTCTTTTCACCTTTTTTCCTGTTTCTTTTTGACTGTAAAGTGACCAGGCTATACTTGAAGAAGCCAAAGGCACGGAGCACATCGAGTTGTCAAATTTCTGTCTGTGGCCACATTATCTCATTGGCTATGTCAGTGTCTTCAAAGATGATACCTATAAAAGCAGTTGCTACAAAGTATGTGTCAAATCTTGCAGGATGCTGAACAGCCACTCCTAGAAAGACTGTTTCTTATGGATGCTCCTGCTTGGATTTTCTGATGTCATTATGAATGCAGATGGTGTGAGGTCTGGGAACTCAAATCTCCTTCCTTTCTGTTTGGGCTGGAAACAATAAATGAATCCCCTATTAGTATGCAAGAAAAATACTTTACAGTCTATGATACAAATGCATTACGTTTACTAGGCTAATTATATTATAACCAAGGAAACCATGAAGCTTTGTGCTGAAAAAAGCATGCTATTCAAAATCAACTAGGAAATTAGATAAAATGGAGAAGAGATGGTTTAAAGTCAGGCTTGCTTCGTTCGTGGAGGATTTGATGGGCCCAGCTGGAAATTGCAGCAAAAATAATACTAACTTTTCTTGGCACCAAAATAAAAATGCATACCTGATACTACTTGCCTTGAACTCAAGGTACTTTCTTGACCTCTTTTCATCTCTTGTTCACCCTTTAGCAACCCAATTAAATCTAAGATATATGTATTAAGCACCATACATGCTCTCTTTATGCTCAGAGATAGTTTCTTTCTAAGGAATAAAGAGGAAAAAAGAAGTGAAAGAACAGCATATATGTACTTCTAAATAGTATCTGCCAGTATAATGCAGAAATAGTTTTTGACAACTGCTTTTCCCTTTTATTATTTAATAAACTAATTTTGTTTTCCACTCCTAGTCTTCAAAGCTAGTATATATTAGTGAACAAAAGCCCAGATTAGACAACTCAGAATTTTAATTCCTTCTCTTTCACATTCACATTTTGGATTTTAATATTGTAAATATTATGGGGCCATTTATAAGTTCTCATATAAAATCTTTATACGGATCTAATAGATAGTATAGAACCATTTACACTCTGGCCTTAGTTTCTGTTCATAAAATGAAAATAACAATAAAATATACTTTTTAGTCTTCATTATGTGTTAAATATCAAGGATCTGTGATATAAATTAGAGGTAGAAAAAGGAACATCATATACTGAGAATCAAGCAGCTCTCAGACCATCACAGTATATCAGTGCAGTTGTTGGTACTCCGAATGTATGATCTTTGTCCAACAAATAATGAGTTAATGCACCATTGGAATGATTTAAACACATCAACACTTAATGAATCAATGCTTTGAATCAAGTCAGAAGACATAAAGACAATGCAGCTAAATTGAAGGATAGGTGACACTTTTTATCCCCAGAGAGATCAATAAAGGAGTTGTGTACCAAAACAGTCAGCTGAGGGAAGATTTCATCTGCTTCATATTAAGACAGGACCAGAACTGATTTCATTGGCCAAGAGTTTCAATGATGGCTGCTGCCCTTCATCATCAGCTAATTGAAGAAAGGTTAAGCTTTTCCTAAGAACTTGCTATTCTTTGCTTGAACTTGGGTAGCCCATTTGTGAGATTGGGGTACTCCCAGGTGCCACCTACGCATATACCCAGAATAATCAAGCTCCATGCATTTCTTTCATGGAATACAGTATGTGCTACATACTCAAATTCATTCATTCACTTAAAATTCTATTTGTACTACAAGTACGTACCTCACTAAGGCTGTCATGTGGTGTCATACCCCTTTCTTTTCATTGATTGTTTCATTCAAGAGATTCCCTGAAACACACAAGCACTTTTCTTGGTTTTGTGCTTAATCCTTTGCTCCTCATAAGAAATGGAAGGGGTGGAGACTTAACAGATAAGTGATTGGTGCCTCCTGAAAAAGGAACTGCTTGATGATTTGTCCTGCTCTCTAAAACACTGCAGGTAACAGTGGCCACAGCAGCAATTGAGACTAGGGCCATGATTCTCACAAGCTGTGAGAAAGAGAGCTGGCACCCAAGGAAATGAAAAAAATATTAGAACTGTTATTATCTGTACTTACAATAGAAGTATTGCATGGCAGATAACAGTATTCAAGGTTCTCTTTTTATTTATCTTGCCTTATATCTGCTGAACAAAACCAGTGTGTAGACAACAGAGGCTTGTTCTAATAACAGTATTGCCTAAAATGAAATTCTCGACATACCAATCATTCTCTGAAGCATAATCATTTTTCATATGAAACGTATTTGGGGATGGCTTTAATGAATGTTTTAAACTGAGTCATGTACTTTATTTTCCTAGTGAAGAAAGCATTTCAATAATCATTAAAAAAATTTATAAGAGATGGGGAGGAGGATTTTAATCAAGACCTACATTGGTTGATTTTTATCATCTGATTAATGAAGAAGACGACCTTGAGGATTTTAGGGGAAGGAAGTTAGTCAATAGTTAGGAGGATGAGGAATGACTCTCCCCCACCCCCAGAGGTGGGACAACTCAAAAGGAAGTTTCTTTTAAAGTGGAAAAAATAAAGGTCAGCTAAAGAAGAGGCAGCTAGGTGGCACAGTGGAAAAAGTACCAGCCACTCACTTTCTTGTGTTCAGATCTGGCCTCAGACACTTCCTAGCTGTGTAACCCTGGTCAAGTCACTTAACCCTATCTGCTTCAATTTTGTCATCTGTAAAATGATCCGGAGAAGGAAATTACAAACCACTCCAGTATCTTTGGCAAGAAAACCCCAAATGGGGTCACAGAGTCAGATATGACTGAACAACAACAAAAAGAGGGATGGGGAAAACTGAGCCAAGATAAACCTAAAAACAATCCATTTAGAAAGAAAAGGAGGTGGGAATGCATGCATAGGATTTTAGGCCAGCTATATGTTAACCTTTCAAACAACTTCCAGATTATGAGAAATTGAATGAATGATGCAATTTAATATAGATAGATAAATGATAGATAGATTTTCTTTTACTAAATATAGGCAATCAGCAAGGATATATAAATGGAGTTCTTTTGGTCCTCTTCCAAAGGGAAATACCCAGATAAATAACAACTACCTATGTGGGAATAAAAAATTTATTGTGTCCCAAGATTTCCTTTTCTACATTGATAGCAATTTATAAAAGATTTTTCAAAAAGAATTCAACTCATCAAATTCCAGCTATCTATGACTAATGGATGTGTGTGTGTATGTGTGTGTGTGTGTATGTATGTATAATACATATACCTAAAATCCTTAACTCCGTAAAATCTAATCAACTTATTATGATGATAAGCTTAGGCAAAACAAATAATTCCTGAGACACATGGGAAGAGTATTAAAGAATAAGGTGGCATGGTAAGGGACCACTTAAAAATGATGGGAATGAGAGACATATGCAGAGTTACTTTTCCACATAGACAGGGTAGAAAGAAGAAAGTTAGCTGGAGTCTAATGTAGAGTCTTCTAGAAGAAGCAGAATCTTACAGCATGTGAATTTTGCTGTGGGCCTATTGCTGTGTACATATGTGAGAAAAGAAAAGCAAATTGAAAGCAAAATTTAAAATCATATTATGAATGAAATGAGAATTCTGGAGGAAAAGATAGAAAAATAAATGAGAACTACAGAGAAAATATTTGGAAAGACCATTAACAACTTCGGTCGAGAGATATAAATCACTATCCAAGTTACAGACATTTTGAGAATTAAGATGGATAAAGCAAAATCAAATAATCTGAGATAATTATAAATAACAAAGCAAAGTTTTTAAAAGCCCCCCTCTCCCAATAGAGGAAAATGTAAATCATCACAGATAATTTTTTAAAAATTTATCTGGAAAATAGATGGTTAAAAAATATAACAATCTTTGGATTACCTAAAAACCATGAACAATAAGAACAAAAGAGCTTGCATCTGATATTTAAAAAACTCATGAACGACAGCTGACTATACCTATTAAAAGCAGAGGGAAAAATAAAATAAAATCTTCCTGAAAAAACCTAAAATTGAAAATTATCAGAAACATGATGATACATACATGAACTGATGCAGTGTGAAATGAACAGAACCCAGAGAACATTGTATACAGTAGCAGAAATATTGTATGATGAACAACTTTCAATGACCACTTTTCTCAGAATGCAATGATCCAAGACAATCCCAAAAGGCTCATGATGAAAAATGTTATCCACCTCCAGAGAAAGAACTTATGGAGTCTGAATGCAGAACAGACCCTGCTATTTTTGACTTTTCTGTCTTTATTTTTAGGCAGTTAAATTTTAATTTTTTAAGATCAATATATTTATTTTTAATTTTCAACATTCATTTCAACAAGATTTTGACATACAAATTTTCTCCCCATCTCTCCCCCTCCCTGCCACCCCAAACTGGTATGTATTCTGATTTCTTCTTTCCCTGGTCTGCCTCCTTTCTATCACCCCACTGACCACATCCCTTATCCCTTTTCCCTTTACTTTCTTGTAGGGCAAGATAGATTTCTATACCCCATTGCCTGTATATCATATTTCCCAGTTGCATGTAAAAACAATTTTTAACATCTGTTTAGAACTCTGAGTTCCAAATTCTTTCCCTTCTTCCCTCCTCTCCCCTCCCATTGAGAAGGCAAGCAATTCAATGTAGGTTATGCATGTATCAATATGCAAAACACTTCCATAATAGTCATATTTCCCTCCATCCTAGTCTGTCCCCCATTTATTCAATTTTCTCCTTTGACCGTGCCCCTTTTCAAAAGTGTTTGCTTCTGACTAGCCCCTCCCCCGATCTGTCCTCCCTTCTATCTTCCCCTCCTTATCCCCTTCTTCTCTATTTTTCTGTAGTCTAAGATACCCAATTGATTGTGTATGTTATTCCCTCCTCAAGCCAAATCTGTTGGGAGTAAGGTTCACTCATTCCCTTTTATTTCCCCCATCTTCCCTTCCATTATACAGCTTTTTCTTGCCTCTCTTATGTGAAATATTTACCGCATTCTATGTCTCCCCTTCTCCTCCCAATGTATGCCTATCTCACTCCTTAATTTTATTTTTTAGATATCATTCCTTCATATTCAACTCACCCTCTGCCCTCTGTCTATATAGATATGTATATTCCCTTCAACTACCCAACTACTGAGAAAGGCCTTATGAGTTACAAATATCATCTTTCCATGTAGGAATGTTCAGCTTTAGTAAGTCCCTTATGATTTCTCTTACCTGTTTACCTTTTTATGCTTCTCTTGATTCTTGTATTTGAAAGTCAAATTTTCTGTTTAGTTCTGGTCTTTCTATCAAGAATGCTTGCAAGTCCTCTATTTCATTGAAAATCTATTTTTTGCCCTGAAGTATTATACTCGGTTTTGCTGGATAGGTGATTATTGGTTTTAATCCTAGCTCCTTTGACCTCCAGAATATCATATTCCAAGCCCTCCAATCCTTTAATGTAGAAGCTGCTAGATCTTATGTTATCCTGATTGTGTTTCCACAATACTTGAATTGTTTCCTTCTAGCTGCATGCAATATTTTCTCCTTGACCTGGGAACTCTGGAATTTGTCTACAATATTCCTAGGAGTTTTCCTTTTGAGATCTTTTTCAAGAGGTGATTGGTGGATTCTTTCAATTTCTATTTTACTCACTGTTTCTAGAATATTAGGGCAGTTTTCCTTGATAATTTCTTGAAAGATAGTGTCTAAGCTTTTTTTTTTTTTGATCATAGCTTTCAGGTAGTCCAATAATTTTTAAATTATCTCTCCTGGATCTATTTTTCAGGTCAATGGTTTTTACAAGGAGATATTTCACATTGCCTTCCATTTTTTCATTCTTTTGGTTCTGTTTTATAATTTCTTGATTCTTCGTAAAGTCATTGGTGTTCATTATTCCATTCTAATTTTTTAAGCAATGATTTTCTTCAGTGAGCTTTTGGACCTCCTTTTCCATATGGCAAATTCTGTTTTTAAGGCATTCTTCTCCTCATTGGCTTTTTGGACTTCTTTTACCATGTAGGTTCTTCTATTTTTTAAGGCTTTATTTTTTCTGTAGTTTTTGGGTCTCATTTAGCAAGCTGTTAAGTCATTTTTCATGATTTTCTTGCATCCCTCTCATTTTTTTTCCCAATTTTTTCCTTTACTTCTCTTTCTTGATTTTCATAATCCTTTTTGAGCTTTTCCATGGCCTGAGACCAATTCATATTTTTCTAGGAGGCTTTTGATGTAGGATCTTTGACTTTGTTGTCTTCTGGTTGTATGTTTTGATCTTCTTTGTCACCAAAGTAAGATTCTGTAGTCTGAGGGTTTTTTTTTATGCTGCCTGCTCATTTTCGCAGTCAATTACTTGACTTTTGAGCTCTTTGTCAGAGTGGAGAGTGCTCTGTTGCAAGCTTCAGGGGTTTTGTGCTGCCATTTTCAGAACTACTTGTAGGCACCTGTGAATTTTAGTTTTTCTGCAGTGATACGATTCAAGCAGAGGTGTTTACTCATCTACTGGCCTGTGCTCTGGTCTGCGATTGACCTCAAGCACTCCTTTCTGCATTATAACTGCTAGGAGGAATCCCTCTCCATAGCTACCACAAGCTCTGCCACACAAGCACTCCTCCTTACCTCAGAACACCAACCAGGACTGCAACCCAGGTCCAAGCAGGCCAAAGCTATAGAATCCTCCCTCAGCACCAGCAAAGACATGCCTGAACTCCTGCTCTGATCAGCTGCTTACTTCCCTCCACTGTCTGTGGGCCTGGAGCTCTGGAAGCAGCCACTGCTGCTGCCACTCCAACTCCCCCCCCCCCACATCGTGGGCCTGGGGCTGGACTGCACCCTTCTCTCACCCAGGTCCAACAGAGTTTTCCCACTGACCTGCTAAGTTGTCTTTGGTGTGTGTGGGTTGAGAAGTCTGAAAATTGCCACAGCTTAGTGATTCAGTACCCTAAGGTCTTCTCTGCCCAGTCTGTTCTGGCCTGCTCTGTGCCATTGTGACCCATGTTGGACTGTACTCCAGTCCCAGCATAGTGTGATAGACCCTTCCTAGTGACCATCCAGGCCATCTTGGGCTGGAGACTTGTTTCACTCTGTCACTTTGTGGGTTCTGTAGCTCTAGAATTTGTTTAGAGTCATTTTTACAGGTGACTAGAGGCACTTAGGGGTGGGGAGGGGTCAAGCAAGTCCCTGCTTTTACTCTTCCATCTTGGTTCTGCCACTCTCTTCTTTCTTTCTTTCTATTTTTAGTTTTAGTTTTCTTCTGTAAAATGACTAATATGGAAATACATTTTACATGATTGCACATATATAACCTATAGCAGACTGCTTGTTTTCTCAGGGAGGGGGGATGGGAAGGAGGAGAGAATTTTGAACAAAAAATGTTGAAAGTTGTTTTTACATGTATCTGGGGAAATATTATTAAAAAGAAACATCATAATCAAAATCCATAGCTCTTCCTTCAAATTAAAATGCATCAAATATTCAGGAAGAAGAAGTTAAAGTATTCTGGAGCTACATTCATGATCACAGAAGCCAAGACAGCTACCATTAAACAGAAGAGGAGAACTTAGAATAATATTCCAAAAGGCAAAAATATAAGCTTATGTCCAAGAATAATTTTCCTTAAATATGTGTATGATACTAGAGGAGAAATAATGGGCTTTTCACAAAAGAGGACTTTCAAGCATTCTTGATGAAAAAACCAGAGCTGAGAAGGAACTTTGAAATAAAAATACTGAGTTTAGAAAAACAAAGAAAGGGAAAATATGAGTCAGTAATAAAAGGAGATTATGTCAAAATGAAGAACTTACATTCTAATAGGGGACAATAAAACGAGTCCCCTCAGAACTTTGTTGTCAACATTTTTCATAGAGTACATTAAATAGGATGGAGGAGCTGGGAATGATTTTGCTATGTTTCATTGATATTTTTAAAAGGAAAAAAAAGTGTAAAAAATATACTTTGGAAGAAAGAGGGAGGAAAGGAGTGGAAATTTTGTACTTCACATAAAGTAGAAAACTATGCAAGCAAGGAGGAAAGGGATGTAGGGAGCAAATGTCACTTGAAACTCATTTGAACTTGTCAAAGATAAACTGAACACACACAACACACAATGTCATGCCATGCCTGAAATACTAAAGAAAGAAACAAGAGAGAATGGCAGGGTTAGGGAGGGAGTGAGAGAAATAGGGGGAAGGATAGAATCAGAGATAGACTTGGTTTAAGGAAACAAACTTTAATCCCAGAAGTTGAATCATAAAGAAGGAAAGAAGGTAAAGAAAGAAGGAAAGAGGAAAGGAAAGGGGGGAAGAAAGAAAGAAAGAAATAAAGAAAGAAGGAAAAAAGGAAGAAGGAAGTAAGGAAGGAAGGAAGGAAGGAAGGAAAGAAGGAAAAAAGGATGGAAAAAAGGAAGGATGAAAAATGGTTTTTTTTGAGGCAATCAAGGTTAAGTGACTTGCCCAGGGTAACACAGCTAGTAAATGTCTGAGGCTGGATTTGAACTCAGGTCCTCCTGACACCAGGGCCACTGCTCTAGGAAGGAAGGAGAAAGGAAGGAGTCTGAATGAGGGGAAAAGTATCAGAACAATGGAACAGAAGCAGACTATCCATCAAGAGACAGGAAAAAGGACAAGAAATAGTTCAAGGGATTTGGTTGAAGAAAAATACATAATTATTAGTTAAATGTTAATGTGAACAGAATGAACACAAACAGAAACAGAAAAGGTTAGCTGACTAGATTAGAAAACAATCTAACAATGTTATTTACAAGAAACAAAATATTAACAGAATTAAATGAGGAACTGGAGCAAAAATCTATTGTATTTCAACTGAACTCAAAAAGCAACAGTAGAAATCATGAAGAAATTGCAACTTATTGAAAGATGTGATAGAAAATGATGAATATACTTAGCATATATGTACTTAATGCATTTGTTTAAACAGATTTAAGTTTAAACAGAAATCTAAATGATGTGCCAAGATAAATGGATAATAAAAATAAAATAGTGGGGTACCTTAAGGTATCCCTATGAGACCCAGACAAATCTAAATGAAACAAAGTTTAAAATGATGTTAGAAACTTGAATAGAGCTTCAGAAAAATCAGATTTGATGGATTGATAGTGATTACTAACTATAGAAGAAGAATATACATATTTCTGGGTGGTACGTGGCAGCTTTACAAAAACTATTCATATTAATATTTGTACTTTCATAGTGAATGTAATAAATGCCCAAGGAGCCAATCAGGTCTCTCTCTATATAGAACTATGGCAAAATTTCTAAGAATAATGTTGGCAAATATTCTATATTAATCCCTTTTTATTAACATGTCAACTTCAGACAGTATGCTGATATTTTTATTAGCACCTAGTTGTGGATACACAAGTGGTATAGATTCAGTCTAAGTTTAGAAAATAATTTGCTCTTGGAACTACTGACTACCAAACATATTCATCTAGGCACAGGAGGGCTTAATTTTTACCTTTAGATAAAGGTAAATCAAACTGTGAATGATTTTTGATACTGGATGATGACTATGGAAAAGTAGTAACAAAGATTTATTTGCTTTTCTCAAATTGTCTTAAATTATAGAAGCCACAGTGTTCTAAACTGTAACTGTTGTGTATTTTTAATGAATAAGGAACTGACCTACATAAATGTCAAGCCTGGACAAGTTCTAATTCCTAGGTAACAACAACTCATACAGTACTCAGAGATTATGAGTGTACACACAAAAAATTAACTGATTTCATTTATGACTTAAAAAAAACTATTGAGGGATTTATTTTTTTATTTTTTTAATATTTTTTTAAATTTAAATTTATTTATTTAACATATTTGGTTTTCAGCATTGATTTTCACAACAGTTTGAATTACAAATTTTCTCCCCATTTCTACCCTCCCCCCCACTCCAA
Source organism: Trichosurus vulpecula (assembly GCF_011100635.1). Lineage (NCBI taxonomy): Eukaryota > Metazoa > Chordata > Mammalia > Diprotodontia > Phalangeridae > Trichosurus > Trichosurus vulpecula. The sequence continues at coordinate 199,337,722 of NC_050579.1, forward strand.
GATGGCTTATATTCTGGTTGCCCTGTTCCCCAGTCAGCCCTCCCCTCTATCACCCCCTCCCCTCTCATCCGCTTTTGCCTTCCTTTTTTGTAGGGCAAGATAAATTTCTACGCCCCATTGCCTGTGGATCTTATTTTTTAGTTGCATGCCAAAAACTTTTTTTTTTGAACATCTGATTTTAAAACTTTGAGTTTCAAATTCTCTCCCCTCTTCCCTTCCCACCCACCCTCCCTAAGAAGTCGAGCAATTCAACCTAGGCCACACATGTATTATTATGTATAACCCTTCCACAATACTCATGTTGTGAAAGGCTAACTACATTTTGCTCCTTCCCAACCCATCCCGCTTTATTGAATTTTCTCCCTTGACCCTGTCCCCTTTCCAAAGTGTTTGTTTTGATTACCTCCACCCCCATCTGCCCTCCCCTCCATCACCCCCCCCCTTTTATTTTTTTTTCTATCTTCCTCCCTCTTCTTTCCTGTGGGGTAAGATACCCAACTGAGTATGTATGGTATTCCCCCTCAGGCCAAATCTGATGAGAGCAAGGTTCACTCATTTCCCCCTCACCTGCCCTCTCCCCTCCTCCCACAGAACTGCTTCCTCTTGCCACCTTTATGCGAGATAATCCACCCCATTCTATCTCTCCCTATCTCCCTCTCTCAGTATGTTGCTCTCTCATCCCTTAATTTCATTTTATTTCTTTTAGATATCTTCCTTTCATCTTCAACTCACCCTGTGTCTGCTCTCTCTCTTTTACATATATATATATACACATACATACATATACACATAGATATGTACATACATACACATTCACTTATATATATACATAAACATATGTATATATATGCATATTCCCTTCAACTACCCTAATACTGAGGTCTCATGAATCCTACACATCATCTTTCCATGTAGGCATGTAAACAAAACAGTTGAACTTTAGTAAGTCCCTTGCAATTTCCGTTTCTTGATTACCTTTTCATGCTTCTCTTGATTCTTGTGTTTGAAAGTCAAATTTTCTATTCAGTTCTGGTCTTTTCACTGAGAAAGCTTGAAAGTCCTCTATTTTATTGAAACTCCATCTTTTGCCTTGGAACATGATACTCAGTTTTTCTGGGTAGGTGATTCTAGGTTTTAATCCTAGCTCCATTGACCTCCAGAATATCGCATTCCAAGCCCTTCGATCTCTTAATGTAGAAGCTGCCAGATCTTGGGTTATTCTGATTGGGTTTCCACAATACTCAAATTGTTTCTTTCTGGCTGCTTGCAGCATTTTCTCCTTGATCTGGGAGCTCTGGAATTTGGCGACAATATTCCTAGGAGATTTCTTTTTGGGATCTATTTGAGGAGGCGATCGATGGATTCTTTCAATTTCTATTTTGCCCTGTGGCTCTAGAATATCAGGGCAGTTCTCCTTAATAATTTCTTGAAAGATGGTATCTAGGCTGTTTTTTGATCATGGCTTTCAGGTAGTCCAATAATTTTTAAATTATTTCTCCTGGATCTATTTTCCAGGTCAGTGGTTTTTCCAAGGAGATATTTCACATTGTCTTCCATTTTTTCATTCCTTTGGTTCTGTTTTATAATATCCTGATTTCTCATAAAGTCACTAGCTTCCACTTGCTCCAATCTAATTTTTAAAGTAGTATTTTCTTCAGTGGTCTTTTGGACCTCCTTTTCCATTTGACTAATTCTGCCTTTCAAGGCATTCTTCTCCTCCTTGGCTTTTTGGAGCTCTTTTGCCATTGGAGTTAGTCTGTTTTTTAAGGTGTTGTTTTCTTCAGTGTATTTTTCAGTGTTTTTTTGGGTCTCCTTTAGCAAGTCATTGACTTGTTTTTCATGGTTTTCTCGCATCCTTCTCATTTCTCTTCCCAATTTTTCCTCTGCTTCTCCAACTTGCTTTTCCAAATCCTTTTTGAGTTCTTCTACGGCCTGGGGCCAGTTCGTGTTTTTCTTGGAGGCTTTTGTTGTAGGCTCTATGACTTTGTTGTCTTCTTTAGGCTGTATGTTTTGGTCCTCTTTGTCACCAAAGAACGAATCCAAAGTCTGAGACTGAATCTGGGCGCGTTTTCACTGCCTAGCCATATTCCCAACCAACTAACTTGACCCTTGAGTTTTTCAGTGAGGTATGACTGCTTGTAGACTAACGAGTTCTATGTTCCACGTTTGGGGGACAGGTGCCAGCTCTGTCAGACCCGCACTACTCCTTCCCCAAGAACCCCCTGCCCGGGCTAGGCTTAGATCTTCAGCAGGCTGTTGCACTCCTGCTCTGATCCGCCACTTAATTCCTCCCACCAGGTGGGCCTGGGGCCAGAAGCAGCAGCAACTGTACCTGCCCCACCTCCGCTGCCCCCGGGGCTGGAAGCTGAACTGCGAACTCCTTCCACTCTCGCAGCTTTTCTCACTAACCTTCTCCACAGTCTTTGGTGTTTGTGGGTCGAGGGGTCTGGTAACTGCTGCAGCTCACATATTCAGGGCGCTAGGGGCCCCATCCGCCCGACTCCAAGTTTGAGTGTTCCACACCGCTCAGGCTGGGCTCTGCTCCACTCCGTTCCCAGCTCCCAGCTCCCAGCTCCGTGTGGAATAGACCTCACCCAGAGACCATCCAGGCTGTCCTGGGCTGGAGCCCTGCTTCCCTCCACTGTTCTGCGGGTTCTGCCATTCTAGAATTGGTTCAGAGCCATTTTTTATAGGTTTTTGGAGGGACTCGGTAAGGAGCTCACTCTAGTCCCTGCTTGCCAGCCGCCATCTTGGCTCCGCCCCTATTGAGGGATTTATAAATGTTTCCCATCCATCCTTTTTTTATTTTTTTAGGTAAAAAGATCATTTATCAACTCTGCTTATTGGTATTTACATTACAGATAATAAAATCTTCTAATTTGCTCTTAAGAAAATTGTCCATATGTGAGGGCTTACAAACCTCATAGACAAAAGCAGAAAAGCTCATCATTATACATTTTTTATTGACCTCAATTCAATAAAAATGTATCCAATAAATAGTTGTTGAAGAATAGACTGAAAGGAATTAGAGACCATGTAATTTCATCCTAAAGCATTAGTGGGTCAAAGAACAAGTCATAGAAACAATAGACAATTTAAGGACAATGAGAAAACACAACAGTATTTGTAGGATGCAGCCAAAGCACTCCTTAGAAGAAATTTTATGCCAATAAACACTTTAATTAAAAAAACAACAAGTAGATTGATGAAATGGATGTTCAATTAAAAAAAACCTAGAAAAATGATCAAATTTTAAAAATTATTAAACACCAAATTAAAAAATTTTAAAACAAAAGAAAATATAATTATAATCGAAAGTGTATTAATAAACAAAATCAGGTGCTATTTTTTATAAAAAATAGACAAACCATTAACCAATTTTTTAACTTAAAAAATCACATTTATAAGCACAGGGTGAGGGAAGCATGATTACAGAACAGTTGCTGTGGAAAAAAAATCTGGGATTTTTAATGGGTCATATTCTCAATATGAACCAGCAGTGTGATATGTCAGATAAAAAAAATCTAATGCAGTCTTAAGCTGTATTAAGAAAGGAATAACATGCAAGGACTACATGAAGTGCATCTAAAGGATGACAACAGTGGGAGACAGCCATTGAAGACTAATTGAAAAGAAATATCAATGTTTACCCTGGAGAAGAGAAAATTTCTTATTGAGATAATAGTTGTTTGAATATGGTCTAAACTTGTTTTACTTGGCCCCAGAGAACAGAACCAGCAAGTATGGTTGGAGGTGACAGAGGCATAATTAGGCTTGGAGTAAGGCAAAAATTTCCAAGAATTAGTTGTCCGAAGTGGAATGGAATATCTCAGAAGGTACTGGGTTCTCCTAAACAGGATGTATTTAAGTAGATACAGTATTATCAATCTTCAGGATGTGTTACTGATCATTCCAACTGAATTATATGGATTGGACTAGATAACCTGCAAATTAATTATATTTCTGAAAGTCTTTGATTTCCCTCTATTGTTTCCAGAAAGATGCTACATAGTACTTGATTTCATTGGTGCAGGGAATTTCAGTGAGGAAATTCTTTTACCAATGAATGTTGACAATGTCTCCAATGTCTTAGAGAGCTACCTAGAGCACTGAAAGGTTAAGTGATTTGTCCAGAGTCATACAGCCAGTATGTCAGAGGTGGAACTTGAACTCAGATTTTTCTGTCTTCAGTATCATCTCTCTATCTACTATTCCATACTACTTCTCATGTAAGTTTCCCTAATATTAAGTTCAGAGTAGATATGTAAACCCTATGTCAGAGACGGTATAATTCCTGTTAATAATACCATATTTCTATTTTATTGTCCAAGACTCTACCCAGAATTTGGGATCCACTGGGTTGACAGTTTCACTTCCAAATTTTGTTATTGTTGTTCAGTCATGTCCAACTCTTCCATGGGGTTTTCTTGGTAAAGATACTGGAGCAATTTTCCATTTCCTTCTCTAATATGTCCCCATTTTACAAATAAGGAACTGAGGTAAATAGGGGTTAAGTGATTTTCCCAGGGTCACTCTTAGTAAGTGTCTGAAGCCAGATGTGAACTCACATCTTCCCGACTCCAGGCCTAGTGTTCTATGCACTGCACCACCTAGCTACCCCCTTCCATATGTGTGCTGGCCCTACTATGCTTTAAAAATTGTAAACTTCCGGTGAGTCTTTAACGTGACTTTCATAACCCTTACATGCAAGTAACGTTCAAAGAGAATGACTGAAAACACACCCTGTGACTTGCTGCAGCCACCACGCCCTGGATTTCCACCTCCGCTCTTCTCTCCCCCTCAGTTCTGGTCAGTTCAGCTCTCCATGGAAAAGGTGGGCATTGTGTTCGGCGACTCTCGAGGCATCGGCAAGGCTGTGGCCCAGTTAATGGCTCAGAAGGGCTACCGGCTGGTGATCGCAGGCAGAGATCTGGAGTCCGCAGGAGCTGCTGCTAGGGACCTTGGGGGAAATCATTTGGCACTTTCCAGTGATGTTGCTAAAGAGCAAGATGTTCAAAACACATTTGAAGCGATGAAGAAAAATTAAGGTAGTGTTAATTTTTTGGTAAATGCAGCTGGCATAAACAGGGATGCCTTATTACTAAGAACAAAAACTGAAGATATGGTGTCCCAGCTTCATGCTAACCTCTTATGATCCATGCAGACATGTAAAGCTGCTTTGAAGAATAGGAGTCAACCACAGGGAGGCCCTATTGTTAATATAAGAAGTGTTGTTGGTTTAAAAGGAAATCCTGGCCTTTGGGTTTATAGTGCTAGCAAAGGAGGATTAGTTGGTTTCTCCCATTCTGTTGCTAAAGAGGTAGCAAGAAAGAAAATTCAAGTGAATGTCATTGCCGTAGGATTTATCCACACAGACATGATGAAAGGAATGAAAGAAAAACAGTTAAGGAAAAATATTCCTCTGGGGAGATTTGGGGAGCCTAGTGATGTGGCAAATGCTATTGTTTTTCTTCTAGAATCTCCTTATATTACAGGACATGTTCTGGTTGTAGATGGTAGATTATAGCTTGTTTTGTAAAGTGGGCACTATTCAGTAATAATAGTATTTTGAATTAAGTTTATATTTAATTTTGTTAGCAGCTACACTATCATACCTGAATGAATGATAAATCTATAAAAACACACAAAACAAACAAAAACTCCACACCCTTCACCCCATCCCCACTCTGGGTTCTAAGAGTACCTGAGAGGCAATAGGGGTCTTCTAAAGGAGGGCTGTCCAACCTTAGGTTTTTATTAAAACAATAGACAATATATTTTGATTTGCCATTTTAGTGAGATCCCTGCGGTAGCTTGGCTTCCTTCACTAAAGCATTTACGTAAATTTCTATGCTTGTAGGCAGGCCGCATAAATTGCACTGTGGGCTTCATAGAACAGGGCCGTGTTTTGGACAGCCCTGTTGTAAAGCATGTATGGAAGTCCCCATTGTGGTGTGTTCCTCCAATATTCCAGGGCCAGTTATCATCTTCTTCATATCATCAAGCAGTTGATGTATTCCCAAAATTATGGATGAACAAATAACATCAATTAATTTTTAGAAAGGGACTTTTATAGAAAAGATATAGCAGGAGACATAGTCCAAAATGCTTCTCCCACTTCCTAAACCAGTGAATATTATTTTCCCTCTAAACTTTGATCCCTGGGTAGAGTGAGCTTAAATTTGAAGAGGCGGCTATAGTAATTCCTACTTGTTCTTAAAGTGGAAACTATAATCATCCTTCCATACTCACCTCTAGGTTCAGTGAAGGAAGGTAGGAAGGAAGAGGGAGAGAGAGAGGGAAAGGGAAAGGGAGAGGGAGAGGGAGAGTAAGAGGGAGAGGGAGAAGGAGAGGGAGAGGGAGAGACATCAGGGAAAGTGAGTACATGAAAAGGCCTGAGCATAAAAGGGTCAGGGTCTCCCATTGCGTCCTGGGTCATCTCCAGTCATCCTGATGAATATCAGGTTACTGGATCCAGACTACTCTGGAGGAGAAAGTGAGGCAGGTGACCTTGCACAGTCCTGCCTTACTCAAATCAAAGTCAACTGCAAGTCACGTCATCATTTCCCTGATGTCATGGTCCTCTTTGAAAACAAAGGACAAACACAACCTGTGAGTAGACCGGGCTGCCTGAAAGGGGACTCAGCTAGTTGGGTAACTCAGCTCATCCTCTCTCCCTCTCTCTCTCCCTCTCTCTCTCTCCTTCTCCTTCTTTCCAAAGGAAGGTAAATTTTGATGGACAGAAGCTGCCCACTCCCTAAAGCTGCCTCAACAAAGAGTTAAAAAGTCAAGTAATTGGCTGGGAAAATGAGCAAACAGCAGAAAAAAAACCAGACTCTAGAATCTTACTTTGGTGACAAAGAAGATCAAAACACACAACCAGAAGACAATAAAGTCAAAGCTCCTACATCCAAAGCCTCCAAGAAAAATATGAATTGGTCTCAGGCCATGGAGGGGCTCAAAAAGGATTTTGAAAATCAAGTAAGAGAAGTAGAGAAAAAAATTGAGAAGAGAAATGAGAGTGATGCAAGAAAATCATGAAAATCCAGTCAACAGCATGCTAAAGGAGACCCCCAAAATGCTGAAGAAAATAATACCTTAAAAAAACAGATTAACCCAAATGACAAAAGAGATCCAAAAAGCCAATGAGAAAAGAATGCCTTAAACAGCAAAATTGGCCAAATGGAAAAGGAAGTCCAAAAGCTCACTGAAGAAAATAATTCCTTAAAAGTTAGAATTAATCAAATGGAGGGGGCAGGGAATGGAATAAGGGGGAGGAGTCATAGAAGAGAGGGCAGGTTGGGGGACAGAATAATTTTGTGGAAGTGAATGTTAAAAACTAAAAATAAGTAAATTAGTAAAAAACATTTATGAAACTTAAAATTTTTTTTCTGAGTCCCAATTTCTCTTCCTCCCTCTCTTCCTTGAAAAGGCAAGAAATTTGATATAGATTATACATATGTAGTCATGAAAAAACATTTATATATTAGTTGTGCTGTAAAATAAAACACAGACCAAAAAAAAACAACCCAAGAAATATTTTTTTTAAAAAAGGAATGTTTTGGTCTGCATTGACAGCATTAGTTCTTTCTCTGGAGGTGGATAGCATTTTTCATCATATGTCCTTCAGAATTGTCTTGGATCATTGTATTGCAGAGAATTGCTAAGGCATTCACAGCTGATCATTGCTTATTATTGCCGCTACTGTGTACAATGGTCTACTGGTTCTGCTTACTTCACTTTGTATGAGTTCTTATATAAATGTTTTCTGGTTTTTCTGAAACCGTCCTGTTTGTCATTTCTTATAGTACAGCAGTATTTGATCACAATCATATACTAGAAGTTTTCAGCTGTTGCCCACTTAATGGGCATCCCCTCAGTTTCCAATTCTTTACCACTTCAAAAAGAGGTGCTATAAATATTTGTGTACATATAAATCCTTTTCCTTTTTCTTTGATTTCTTTAGGATACAGACTTAATAGTGCTATTGCTGGGTCAAGGGATATGCACAGTTTAATAATCTTTTAGTCATAGTTCCAAATTGCTCTAGAATGGTTGTATCACTTCACAACTACAACAGCCATGAATGAGCATCCCAATTTTTCCACATCCCCTCCAGAACTTGTCATTTTCCTTTTAGGCCATGTTAACCAATCTGATAGGTGTGAGGTGTTACTTCAGAATTGTTTTAATTCTCATTTCTCTAATCAGTAGTGATTTAGAGGATTTTTAAATGTAACAATTGATAGATTTGATTTCTTCTTTTCAAAACTGCTTGTTCATATCCTTTGACCACTTACCAACTGAGGAAGAGATAATATATTTAAAGCAGTTTTAATTTTTGCTTTTTGGTTATTTTTTTGGTGGCAATGAATTGAAAAATAAAGAATTGCTTATCAGTTGGGGAATAGCTGGCAACATTATGGTATATGAATAGAGTGGAATGGAGAAGAGAATGAAAGGGTATAAGCATCTATAGAGAGCCTAGTATATTCCAGGCACTGTTCTAAGTGTTTTATAAACGTTATCTTATTTGATATTCACAACAGCCCTGCCAGATTGGTGCTGTACTTATCCCCATTACACATTTAAAAAGAATGAGACAAGCAGAGGTTAAATGACTTGCCCAGAGTAATACAGCTATTATATTTCTAAGGGTGAATTTGAAACTCAGGTCTTTCTAAATCCAGACCCAGTGCTTCATCCACTGCACTGCATAGTTCCCTACCATGTTTTGCCATAAAAACATAGTGATAAAGATGTCTTCATAGCCGTATGAAATTCTGATGAACTAATTCAGTGTGATGATGCAGGGAAAGATTTAGAAACAGAAAAAAATGTGTGTTTGGTGAATGGTGAGAAATCTAGTTGGGCTAATAGCATAGAGCACATCAATGTAGTAGGAGATTGAAACAAATGGTTAGGAACAAATCAAGGAAGCTTTGAATGTGTGACTAAGGAACCTAGACTTATTGGGCAATTATAATGTGTTGAGGGTATTTTTACTGGATAATTTATATTATCAGAGGTATGTTTTAAGAAAATTAGTGTAAGAGTATTGATAGAGTGTAAGGGCAAAACTGGAGACAGGGAGATTTATTAGGAGTATAGAAATAATCTGGAAAGTTCTATACTTTCTGTATATGTCCATTGCCACCTCGTTAAGAAAACAAATGAAAAATTCTGATTAAATTTCATTGACTTGAGCAATATCTATGATGTGTAGAGTTCCTTCTCTAAAAAGTAGATTTAGCATTTGGTATCAACCTGTCACCTTTACCTTTCATGAAAGGGTGAAGATTTTTCACCATCCTATGAAAAAACAAGTCTTGGATTAACCACTATGATAGAGTCTGTGTTCTGGTACCCAGAGATGACATGAACTGGACTTGATGTTGGTGTCTACCCTATAATATCATGTCTCATTTTCTTTTTTATTGTATCTACCAGACGTTTACTCTGAGAATTTCTGAATAAGGTAATAATGCTTATATGATCAAATGCTTATCTTGTATCTGAATTCCACAAATATGGGTAATAGGTGGTTTGTGGCACAGTGGATAGGATACTGGGCCTGGAGTCAGGAAGACTCTTCTTCTTAAGGTCAAATCTGTCCCCAGATGCTTACTAGCTATGTGACCCTGAGCAAGTCAAGACCCTGTTTGCCTCAGTTTCACCATCTGTAAAATGAGCTGGAGAAGAAACCAAGAAAATCCTAAATGGGGTCACAAAGAGTCAGACAAAACTGAAAAATGACTGAACAACCACAAAGCTCTCAAGGTTATAAATGAATATCAGGTAGAGGACAACCTTTATTTCATCTCACAGAAAATTAGTAAAGTGCAAAGGAATCATAAAAATTCATAAACAGATAAAGAGAACACATAGCATACTCAATATCCTTTTGATTTCTCTTTACCATTGTGAGGCAATTCATACGGGGATTGCCAAAGGATCAATAGCCCTAACAATGTGGTCAAAGGTGTAGGACAGCATCCTACATAGTTCCTTCCAGAGAGGTCCACCACTACTTTAGACTCACCCAGAAAGCTAAAGAGACTTTGATGATGCCAGATAGGCAACCCCCTTTTCATGAAATCACATTGTTCAAACAAATTCTGCTAATAAGGGACAACAAAGTATAGGTCTTCTGCTCCTGGCCCTCTTCCCCCTCTCTTACACAGTCATAGGTTTAATCCTTACTGATCCTCTGGCTACAGCGAGCATATAGACAATACTCAGAAACTCCTTTCTTTTAAGGCTAATTCTGAACTCTTAAATGCAGAGTTATATATAAGGTAACCCTCAAGGCTAGCACTATCAAGAAATCTCTCTCCTATATTTGTAAGCTTTATTTTAAGAACACACTATCTAAGACATTTCTTTTTGCTAAGTAGGCGGATAAAATTCAGGAATAATGCCACTTCCTTTGTCTACTGTAGGTATCAGTATGCCCCCCAGCAAAGTGCTATTAATCTCAGAAGCAAATGTACAAATGAATTTTAAAAAATGCTACCCACCACTTGTTAGAGAAGAACACATTTTTAAAAATTGTGGAGGGGGTTAGGATATAGAGTGGAGAATAGAGGAGTCATAGGTAAGGTGCTTTTTTAAAAAATTAAAAAGAAAACAGAAGAGGTTTTAGAGAGACACAAAAAGGAAATCTCTGAAACTGATATATTGAATTTTTATATGCTGCTTTAAAAAAGAGGCAAGATATTCATAGTGGAGATGTTGGGTTTCATATACATATTGCCCTTTTTCTCTTCTTTGTATGCAGAAATGCTCATGTTAATTATTGTTTTAAGTATATAATAACAAATTAATTATGTATTATATAATATATACATATATGAACATATATGTATATATGTATATTTGTATGTATGCGTATATACATACATACATACACATGCATTTGGGAGCCCTTAGTACTACATAGTAACAGCAGAAAGTCACCAGCTGAGCAAGGCTGCAGAACTTCTTTAACTGGCTTAGTTAATGAGAAATCAAATGCTATAGATAATTTCTTGAAACGTGAAAACCTCTAAGAATCCCCATGAATGTTGGAGGAAGCTTTGGCCTGTTTGGTTTCATATTTTTTTCATTTCTAACTGCCATTTAGGAAAAAGAAGCAATAGCTTTTTAGTAACCTGGTTGATAATCCTTTTGTTATAGGTGAAGCCTGCAAACCTGGCCCACTGTTCTAGAAAAATAAAAAGCCAACTTAAAAAAAAGGCTTTTTTTTCTTTTTAGTTTCTTGGAACTGTGATTTCACTGGTGTGATTTAATTCCTTATGCTAAAAATGTCCCTACTGACTCAGATCAGCAGCTGATTTGTAACTTAGACTATTAAGGAGCGTTGCTGGGGTACCAAGAGTTTAAGTCACTTAGGACCAGAGAGCCAATTTGGGTTTAGAAGTAGAGCTTGAACCTAGGGTATCTGGCCTCTGGCCAAGTTACCTCCCAGGCACACCTATAATGGCATTACAAAGGGGAAATATAAAATATACTCTATTTCCCATATCCCCCTTCCCCCATTCCCCAAACATGTCCCCCAGCTGAAATGACATTGCTTCCTTCCGACCCCTTCCATATACATTAGGAGAAAAAAATCATCAGCAGCAAGAGGAAGATAACGTTTAGAATAAATCTTCAGGAGTGTTTATGAGGCAAAATCAAGGACCAAGAAAATGAAACTCAATAAGACAAAAAGAATTTCTGTGAGAATATAAGTTGTTGTGCTTCTCCAGAATCTGTCTCAGACATAACTGGCGCTGTGCCATACTATGTTTCTTCATCGACTTTGGAACAGGAAACTATCATATTGCTTTTCTCACTCTGTCCTTTTAAGTCATTCTTGAGTGCTGTTTACACTTCACACAGGCTGTTGGGCCATGGTCATAAATACCAGATGCTCATTGGGCAGAAGAATAAAAAGATTCATAGGCTGTGGCTTACCTCCCCAGGATGCTAGGATAGATCTCTGGCCAAAAAAAAAAATAGAAAAATGGAAGAACCACTCCTGAATCTCTTGGCTTCTTTCCAGATCAAATGTGATTTCATGAGACTGTCTTTTCTGGCTGCATGTGCCACCGTCTAATGTTTACAAAAAGGAGAGTCACCTTTGTTCAAGCTGTCACTGAGTTAAATATAGGGATTTTCTTTTGTTTTTTTTTGTGCTAGTTCCCTGCTGTACATTCAGTTTTTAAATATCCCTTCCCTAGTGAGGCAAGGCAGGACTATGTACAGGTATGACATTTCACTTCAGTCTTCAGTCTAATTGAATGACAATCCAAGTAGATCAGGGGAACAAGAGAGGTGTAACGAAGCTTAAATTTTGTGAGAATTTTGATTTAGTTCCACATGGCATATGAACAAAAAAATTCAAAAAATATAGTTCTCTGATCAGGCTACCATTAGACCTTTGCACAATTAGACACTTGTTCCATGATTCATTGTTATTAGTGGTTCAAGGTTTCTCCAAGAGAGGTAAATTCAGAGGAGATTCTATGCAGTCAATTCTCATGGCAATTATGCAAGGTATTTAATCACTTAGATGTAAGATTAAGACAATTCGGTAACACAAGACCCTTTCCCCTATAAGTAGGAAAGGTTACACATGGACTGAGACAGCAAGAGTAACTGATGAATACATAGGATCAAACACTGAACACCAAGGGAATTGTAATGAATCCTACATGCATCTTTTTCTATTTTACCTGTGATTGGTATATTCAGGTGTGTTTTGAATCTGCTTATCCTGGACTGGTGCTATTGCACCATTGTACCTTTCCTAGTGGAAAGGGTAATGGATGCATTGTACTCCTTAGAATGAAATAGTTCGGTTGTGCCGAAAAAAGCAAGTGAGGAGCAGAGCCAAGATGGCTGCTTGAAAACAGCCTCTTACTGGAGCTCTCTCACAAGGTCTGTCAGATCCCTATAAAAAAAGTGAATTTGAGCAGATTTGAGAGAGTTAGAAACCGTGAGCAGTCTGAGTGGGGCAAATTTCCAAGCCTGGAGAGTCTGAAAGGCAGAAAGCATGAATCTATAGGCTTGGAGAGTGCTCGGTGTGTGGAGCTGCCCCAGACCAAAGCGGAAGCGGTCGGTCAGGAACCCATGTGGGAGACAGGCTGGGAGAAAGCTGGGTGCCCAAAACTAGCGGAGATCCCCAGGCCTCCCAACACAGGACAGCAGTCTATGGAAGCGACGCAGCGCAATGCCACCGGCCATGAAACACCAATTCCTGAGGCTTGCAGCCCGAAGGAATGAAACACGGCTTCTTGAACTTCCAGGAGTCATAATGGCCAAGTAAACGGCTCTAATCCCTCCCCCCGTCACCCAGAGAATTCCTTGGAAAAGGAAAAAAAGAATGCTGGAACAGAGGAGAAAGAAGTGGGGCTTCAGTGGTCAAATAGTAGAAGTTCATTAGTCCCAGAGGGGCAGAGCCCAGGAGCCCAGACGCAATCTTGCTCCCCCAGGGGAAGTGCCAGACATCAGCTCAAACAACAAACAGCTGAGACCATTGCTGAAGAGCAACAGTGCTGGAGAGCACCCATAGGGAGTGAGACATCAGGAAGCCAGACCCTTCCCCCACACCTCAGGAAACTGAAGGCTATAATTCTAGACTCACAATACCCAGAATAAGAAAGCTGGGACAGAGAGCCCTGAGCCCCAAAGGCAGATATTTGTTGTAAAGCCAGGAAAAGGCAAACCAACATGAAGAAGAACACAAAAAAATCGAGGACAATAGATTCTTTTTATGGAGACAGGCATGATCAAAATACCAATTTGGAAGAGGACAGCAGTGATACTATAGATACATCTGATACCTCAAAAGATAATGTGAACTGGTCTCCAGCCCAAAAAGCATTGCTGGAAGAGCTAGAGGATTTTAAAAACCAAATTAGGGAGGTAAAAGAAAACATGCAAAAAATGGAAAAGTCCCTAAAGAATAAGATTGGCAAAATGGCCACAGAGATTCAGAATCTAAATAGAGAAAATGATACCCTGAGAGGTAAAATGAACACATTGGAAAAGGAGACTCAAAAGTAAAATGAAAACACTAACTCATTAAAAATTAGACTTGAGCAAGTGGGAGCTAATGAATCTATGAGGCACCAAGAAGTAGTAAAACAAAATGTAAAGAATAAAAAAATAGAAAAAAATGTGAAATATCTGATTGGGAACTGACCTGGAAAATAGATCCAGGAGAGACAATTTAAGAGTTATTGGTCTACTGGAAATCCATGATGAAAAAAAGAGCCTTGACAGTATCTGCAAAGAAATTATCAAAGACAACTGCCCAGAGGTCCTAGAACCAGAGGGCAAAATAGTCATTGAAAGAATTCACTGATCACCCCCTGAAAGAGAGCCCAAACTGAAAACACCAAGAAATATTATAGCCAAATTTCAGAACTACAAACTCAAGGAGAAAATACTGCAAGCAGCCAAAAAGAAGCAATTCAAATATCGTGGAACTACAGTCAGGATCACGCAGGATCTCTCAGCTTCCACATTAAAAGACAGGAGAAATTGGAATATGATATTCCGAAGGGCAAAGGAGCTGGGACTACAACCAAGGATCAACTACCCAGCAAAACTAAGCATAATTTTTCAGGCAAGGAGATGGACATTCAATGAAATAAGGGAATTCCTGACCTTCCTGATGAAAAGGCCAGAACTCAATGGAAAATTTGATCTCCAAATACAAAACTCAAGAGAGACATAAAAAGGTAACCAAGGGGAAAAAACCCCACAAACCTTATTAACCAATAAGGGAAGGTTGTTTGCATCTTTATGTGGGATTATATCATCTTATGTATGTTATATATATATATATATATATATATATATATATATATATATATATATATATATACACACACATATATATACATATACATACATATACATACATATATATGTCAGTCTTGAGAATGGTACAGCTATTATGACAATTGAAAGGGATACTCATAGATTGTGAATTCCTGTATAAATTAACTGATATAAAGATAAAAAATATAAGTAAGAGATGTAAAGGGAGGCCTATGAGAGAAGAGGTCAGGAGGTAGTAGAAAAGGGTAAATTACACCAAATGAAGAGGCACAAAAACATATTATAGTAGAGGGAAAGAAGGGAGGGAGAAGAGCAGTATTTGAGCTTTACTGTCATCTGATCTGGTTCAAGAAGGGAATAACATACCCTGATAAGTTTAGAAATCTAACTTGTCCTATGGGAAGTAGGAGGGGAAGGGGGGAAAAATGGAGGGATGTGGTCAGAAGGGAGGGGAGAAGTAGCAATTGGGAAAAGGTAAGATAAGGGAGGGGAATAAAGAGGGAGGGTAAGCTGAGGAAGGCGGCGGTCAAAAGCAAAACTTTGATGAAGAGGAGAAGGGGAAAGGGAGAAATAAAAGCATAAACAGGGGGAAATAGGATGGAGAAAAAGACACAGATAGAAATCATAACTGTGAACATGAATGGGATGAACTCTCCCATAAAACAGATGAAGATAGCAGAATGGATTAAAAACCATAACCCTACAATATGCTGTTTACAAGAAACACATTTGAAACAGGGATACACACAGGGTAAAGGTAAAAGGCTGGAGTAAAATATATTGCGCCTCAGCTAAAGTAAAAAAAGCAGGTGTAGCAATCCCAATCTCAGACAAAGCAAAAGTAAAGATTGATTTAATTAAAAGAGATAAGGAAGGACATTATATCCTGCTAAAAGGCACCATAAACAATGAAGCAATATCATTGTTTAACATATATGCACCAAGAGGTAGGGCATACAAATTCTTAGAGGAGAGGTTAAGGGAGTTACAAGAAGAAATAGACAGCAAAACTATAATATTGGGAGACCTCAACCTCCCCCTTTTTGAATTTGATAAATGTAACCTCAAAATAAATAAGAAAGAAGTTAAAGAGGTAAACAGGATTTTAGAAAAGGCAGATATGATAGACCTCTGGAGAAAACTGAATGGGGATAAAAAGGAATATACTTTCTTCTCAGCGGCACATGGCACATACTCAAAAATTAACCATGTACTAGGGCATAAAAACCTCACAATCCAGTGCAGAAAGGCAGAAGTAGTCAAAGCACACTTTTCAGATCATGATGCCATAAGAATTATCTGTAACAAAGAACCATGGAAAAATAAGCTAAAAATTAATTGGAAACTAAATAATCTCATTCTAAAGAAAGAATGGGGCCAAAGAACAAATCAGAAAAACAATCAATAACTTCCTTCAAGAGAATGACAATAATGAAACAACATACCAAAACTTATGGGATGCAGCAAAAGCATTTCTTAGGGGAAGTTTTATATCCCTAAATGCTTACATGAATAAAATAGGGAAAAAGGAGATCAATGATCTGGGCATACAGCTGAAAAAAGCTAGAAAAAGAGCAAATTGAAAATCCCCAATTAAATATCAAATTAGAAATACTGAAAATCAAAGGAGAGATTAATAAAATTGAAACCAAGAAAACTATTGAATTAATAAATAAAACAAAGAGCTGGTTTTATGAAAAAAAAACAATAAAATTGATAAACTTTTGGTCAATTTGATTAAAAAAGAAAGAAAGAAGAAAATCAAATTACCAGTATCAAAAATGAAAAGGGTGAGTTCACCTCTAATGAAGAGGAAATCAAAACAATAATTAGGAATTATTTTGCCCAATTGCATGCCCATAAATTTGACAACTGTAGATATATGGATGAATATCTACAAAAACATAAACTGCCCAGGTTAACAGAAAAGGAAGTTAAATTTCTAAATAATCCCATCTCAGAAAAAGAAATTGAGCAGGCCATCAATGAACTCCCTAGGAAAAAATCTCCAGGGCCAGATGGTTTTACATGTGAATTCTATCAAACATTTAAAGAACAACTAATTCCAATACTTTGTAGACTATTTGGGAAAATAGGTGAAGAAGGAGTCCTACCAAATTCTTTTTATGACACAAATATGGTACTAATACTCAAACCAGGTAGAGTCAAAACAGAGAAAGAAAATTATAGACCAATTTCTCTAATGAATATTGATGCAAAAATTTTAAATAAAATATTAGCAAAAAGATTGCAGCAACTCATTACGAGAATAATACACTATGACCAGGTAGGATTTATTCCAGGAATGCAAGGCTGGTTCAATATTAGGAAAACTATTAGCATAATTGACCATATCAATAACAAAACTAGCAGAAACCATATGATCATCTCAATAGATGCAGAAAAAGCCTTTGACAAAATACAACACCCATTCCTATTAAAAACACTAGAAAGCATAGGAATAAATGGAACCTTCCTCAAAATTATAAATAGCATCTACCTAAAACCATGTACAAGCATTATTTGTAATGGGGATAAGCTAGATGCTTTCCCAATAAGATCAGGGGTGAAACAAGGATGTCCATTATCACCCCTACTATTCAATTTGGTACTGGAAATGTTAGCTGTAGCAATAAGAGAAGAAAAAGAAATTGAAGGAATTAGAATAGGAAAAGAAGAAACTGAATTATCACTTTTTGCAGATGATATGATGATTTATTTAGAGAATTCTAGAGAATCAAGTAAAAAAGTACTTGAAATAACAAACAACTTTAGCATAGTTGCAGGATATAAAATAAACCCACATAAATCCTCAGCATTCCTATACATTACTGTCAAAGCCCAACAGCAAGAGATAGAAAGAGAAATTCCATTCAGAGTTACTCTAGACACTATAAAATATTTGGGAGTCTATTTGCCAAGACAAACCCAGGGCCTATATGAACATAACTATGAAACACTTTTCATGTGAATAAAGTCAGATTTACATAAATGGAAAAATATCAGTTGCTCATGGTTAGGCTGAGCTAATATAATAAAAATGACAATTTTACCTAAATTAATCTATCTATTCAGTGCCATACCAATTGAACTACCAAAAAATTATTTTACTGAGCTGGACAAAATAGTAACAAAATTAATCTGGAAGAACAAGAGGTCCAGAATATCTAGGGTATTAATGAAAAGAAATGCTAGAGAAGGTGGCCTAGCCATACTGGATGTTAAACTGTACTACAGAGCAGCAGTCATCAAAACTACCTGGTACTGGCTAAGAAACAGAGATGTAGATCAGTGGAATAGGATAGGAATACAAGATGGAGAAGTCAACAACTATAGCAATCTACTCTTTGAAAAACCCAAAGAGGCCAGCTTCTGGGCTAATAATCACTATTTCACAAAAACTGTTGGGAAAATTGGAAAATGGTAGGGGAGAAACTGGGCATAGACCAATATCTTACACCATATACCAAAATAAAGTCAAAATGGGTTCATGATTTAGGAGTAAAGGCTGATACTATAAGTAATTTGGGAGAGCAAGGAATAGTTTCCTTATCAGATTTATGGAAAAGAAAAGAATTCATAACCCAACAAGAGACAGAGAGCTTTACAAAATGCAAAATGGATAATTTTGATTATGTTAAATTGAAATGTTTTTGTACAAAAAAAGCCAATGCAACAAAAATTAGGAGGGAAGGAAAAAAATTGGGAGAAAATCTTTACAACTAGTATCTCTGATAAAGGCCTCATTTTTAAAATATACAGGGAACTGAGCCAAATATATAGGAATACAAACCATTCCTCAATTGTGAAATGGTCAAAGGATATGAACAGGCAGTTTTCAGAGGAAGAGATTAAAGCTATCTATAGGCATATGAAAAAATGCTCTGGATCACTACTCATTAGAGAAATGCAAATCAAAACAACTCTTAGATACCACATCTCTCCTGTCAGAATGAAATAGTTCTTCTCTGTCAATGTAATAATACGTAAAGTACTTTGCAACTTTAAAGGGGGGTATGAATAGGCCTGCCTCTTTCCTCCTCAGCATCCTTCCCCCTCCCCCCAAACTTCATTGTCTTCATCATTGAGCTGTTTTTCAATGAAATTTAGATAGAAACAACTCTAGAACAAGTCACTATCTAGCCATTATTTGAATATATTTAATCATCTGAGGGTGATTGCAATGATGGGGAAAATTGCTGCTTTTTCAAGAAAATAAAATTATTGGGATATAAGCTTATCTTCTATAGACTCACTGAAATCATCCTTAGGAAAATGCCTCTTGAGAATGATGAGGATGGTATGTACTTCATCCTGTTCCCACATATTTTGGGTTTGCTTATTCTTTATATTTAAAAAAACTTTGATTTCACACAGTTTGGAGATTACAAAGATTCATAAAATGTTGTTCTTAATATCTTATGAAGTGTATTGTCTTGGTGATTAAGGGAAACACTTTTGTTTGTGATAATGTTTTTTCCAACACAGTTTAATCATTGAATTCTCAGGACTCCTTAGGGGTCTTTGTATAAGGGTCTTTTGTGTAGGTTCTCTTGTGTAGGGTCTTTATGAGAATGTGTCATCTGTTAGTTTATGAAGGCAAGTAGGCTGATTATATGTAATTATAGTAATCTGATCATGTCTTTCTATGACTCTGCTAGGTACTATATTTTTGTAACCCTCATTTTCTACCATTTCCTTGAATGATCTGCGTTAATCAATGAGTATGGATTCTTTAAAAGTATTTCTTTTCTTTAATAATAAGTGGCAATGACCAATCTAGTCTTATATTGCTATCTTAAACTCTTTCATTTCTATAAGCAAATCCTCTCAACTTAGCCATTTGTTTTACATTTCCTTGTCAACACGTTTTAGCTGAATTCATGTGAATATTATCTATGTAGGGCCTTTTGATTCTCCTCTTGGATCTCAGTCATTTCATTGGCTCTGACCAAGATGCAAACCAGGATTTGTTACATTTGATAAGCTCAATGATATATCCCTATTGACAACCTTTACCATGTTGCTCTATGCAGCAGTGTCTTTTTGCCTAGAAATATTTTTAACCAGTTTATCAGACTATTAGAAAACAATTATCTATCCTCTTCCTACTTTTTAAGAAGGGAATGCTAATCTTTATAAAGCTGTCTTGGGGTGATGGACCCTGTTTTATTTGGTTAGGCGTTATTATATAATATATAGGTGATATCATATAGGTCTTTTGATACTCTCTAATATTGTTGATTTTACTATTCCTAAAATGTATATGGTATTAAATTGGGGTTAAGTATTCCAAACATGTTCTTTCTATTGAATTTTGACTCTAGGACTTCTAGGCATCCCAAACCTCAGGGTTCTTTTTGGTAGCTTTATGCTCAATGTATCTTGCCTAGAGAAGACTTACAGTATTTGGAAAACCCTATGGTAATCTACAATCTTTGTAGACTTGACCAGGGACGGATCTCATGTGTACTATGTTGTGTACAAAAGTGCGCAACAAATCAGTACAGAAGTGGCTTATTTGGATGTTATAGTCTGGCATTCAACCTTACTGTTTCCTTTGTCTTAGTAGCAACAAATTGTAAGTACTTTTAATATGAGCTGTGTCTCCTTTAAATTCAGAAATGGACCTTTACAAGGAAGAAAGAAAGTCAGTAAGATTTACAGCTGAAAGGGACTTTAAAGATGTTCTAGCTCAACTCATTTATTTTCCAGTTGAGATTGTCAAGACCTTGAGGAGTTAAGTATTTATGTCTATTGAAGGATACAAAAGACTCGTAAACCTGGGCTTTGAATCCAAGCCCTTTGACTACAAATCAAGTGGCCTTTCCACTATACTGAATGGCTTCTAAGATTCTGAAAATGTCTGAATTCAGGAGGAATGGCTAGAACATAAGAAAATGGAACAGAAATATTAAAATGGTCTTAGAGAAGGAGACAGGTATAAACTTCAGTTCATATGAATGAAGATTAATTCATTTATGGGAAAAATGCAGACAATTCTTTTTTAAACCAAACTTATTTTGAACATTATGGCCTTGGAAGTTTTCATGCAGGAGATGAGAACTGAGCTGGACTTTGAAGGATGAGTAAAACATAGATGTGATGAGAGGAGGGTGAGGGGAAGTAGCATGAGGGATGATGAAGTAGATACGAGTACTGTGTTTTGGGGGGACAGCCTGGCTAGAATGGAAAGCTCATGAACTAGAGTGGTGGTGTATACATTTGGAATGGCAGATAAGGATCATGTTGTGGATATCTTTGAATACTGGCAAATTGTGCCGTACCTAATGGGAGCTGTTGAGTGTTTTTGAGAAGGGGAGAAAGATTATGTTGGGAATCACATTACAACAAATATTTAAGTGGCTCTAGCACCCAGGATGTTTTATAGATAAAAAAGATTGGAATATATTTGGGAGACTATAATTCAAATGTGAGATAATGGGAACCCAAACACATGATAACAATGAAAATTAAAAATAAATCTTTGTTTGAGAGAAATTATGAAGGAAGAATTAGCATCATTAACTGTGAAAAGAGAAAAGAGTAAAAAATATAAAGTACACAGTTTGGACTATTCCCCTGTACAAACTATGTTGCAGACTAGCTAGTTTTTCTTGCATTATTCTTAAGTATATCATATCATCCGCTCTCCGTCAGCCCCATTAGACTCTAAAATTCTTGAGGCCAGAGTTTATACAATTTTTCATCTATGTATTCCCAGTGCCTAACAGAGTGGATATTTAATAGTTTTGTTAAACTGAATTGAGTTGAACTAAATTAAGTGTTTCTGTGACTGACTTTTCAAGCTGATATGAATAGGAGAAAGGTTGCACCATTAAAAGTAACAGGAAAGTGAGGAGAAGGAAACTATTTTCAATTCAGTTCAACAATGATTTATTTAAATAAATGTGCTCATGGCACAGCGTGCAAAGAACTAGGCCTGGAGTCAGGAAAATCTAAATACAAACGCAGTCTTAGACACTAACTGTGTGATGCTCGGCAAGTCACTTAACCCCTATTACCTCAGATCATATCAGCACCTACCTCACAAGTTGTGAATATCAAATGAGTTACTACTTGTTTAAAATAAAGCGCTTAGCACAATGCCTGTCACTTAGTAGATGTTATATAAATGCTTATTCTCTTCACTCCTCTGCATTTAGCGTTATGCTAAAGCACCGTGACAAAGGAGATGGGAGATTAAATGACCCGAGGCTAAGAGGCCAGTAGGGGGACTGGACATATATATGATGAACACAGCCATTGAATCTGAAGCTACGGTGTAGTAAGCGTATGCAGTTGTACAGTCAGAAATTTGAAATAAATGATTGAAGCTGCTAGAGTTTCCACAGTTGGATTTTTTTGGAAGTCATCCATAGGACAGGAAGAGTTGAATCTGTAGGGTAAGAGGACTAGACCTGTGATTGCATTGGCATAGGGAACTCCCGTATGCGGAAACTTCTCCTACCAATGAAGGCCGGCACATCTGTGCTAATCTAGTCTTAGAGTTGGCTAGAGGATGGAGAGATTAATTGACTTGATCTGGCTCACAGAGACACTGGGTACCAGAGACCAGATTTGAACCCGGTTCTATAGGACTACAATGCCAGATCTTTATCTACAATGCCACATTGATTCTCTATCAAGTCATATGTGTGTGCATATGTATATATGTATATATATATGTATATATATTTATGTGTATAGATATGTGCATATATGCACATATTCATACTATATACACAAACACACATATATTTACGTATAACAGAGAGAAAGTATAAGGAGAGATATATAGAGGGTCAAGGACTAATCCTTAAAGCAAATACACATTTCAAGAAAATTTAAAAAAAAAAAGAAGAATTAGTAAAGGAGAAAGCAAAGGAGCTATCATAAGGGTAGGAGGGCTATGACAGTGTGGTGTTGCCAAGGCCAAAGGAACATAGATCTCCAAGCAATGTAGGGTAGCCTACTATGTCAAATGCTAAAAAGGAGCCGAGTAAATTACGAATTAAGAAAGGGTATTTACATTTTTCATTTAGAAAGTCATTTAGATATTGTGGTGAGGATAGACACTGCATTTCAGAGGATTAAAAACTGAATGGTTATAGAAGCAATCAATATAGTCAGCTGGTTTAGACTATATATTTAAGAACTTTAACAGTAAAGGCAAAGAGATGTATTGATCTCTTTAAAGAGCAGTGGGTCTAATGAAGCTTTTGGGAGGAGTTAGCTACGAGTATTTTAAAGCGGAGATAAGAAACCAGTATTAAGGGAAGTGTTGAATAAGATGAGGGGGGATAATTGAAGGGTAAGTAACTCCAAGAAGGCGGGACACATTGAAATAAATAGTACAGTGGTAGAAATTAACCTTGGAAAACTTGAGACATGGTCTCTTCTTTTGAGACAGGAAGGAAATAATAGAGACAATGGAATAGTGACACAGATACTTCAAGATGGAGAGAAGGGAAGATAAAGTATCATCCACTAAATAGACTTGATATTATCAATTGAATAGAAGTTAAAATTACCTCTTGAAAGTACACTAGTGAGGTTTAATAAAATAAAATTAGATTGGGAGTGAGAGGACTCCATTATGAATCCCAACTCTGCTACCTACTACATATGTGACTTTGCAGAATTCACTTCAACTCTCTGAGGCTATGTTTTCTTACATGTAAAATGAAAGAATTGAACTGTACTATGATCTCTATGGTTCCTTCCAAATCTAAGCCTAGGTTCATAAGATCCTAATGTTAGTATATTAAAGACAGAGGAAAAACTTTCGAACAAATACTTTGAAATGTGTTCTAGGCAGTCATTAAAAGATGAATGATATGATTATATAACATTGTCAAGATCTTAGCTGAAGTTAGGTAGCATATATCTATACGGACCAGCTCTGCGTGGCCCCGTGACTTCTTTCAGTAAGGCTTTGGAGTCTTGAAAGGAGAGAGAGTAGTGGTTATCTGGATTTGGGGATGAATATAGCTTCTACAATGGAAGTACAATAGGATAATGGAGATTAGATTGCTCATGAAAGAGGTGGCAGTGTTTAAGGGTGCTAATCAGAATTCAAATGAAGGATATAACCAATGTAATGGACAAAATATAATTGAATGATTGGACACCTCTGGGGCTATAAAAAGTTAGGTTCTGTCAGTTTATGTAGAGGGCAATTCCTGGGGCTGTGGGAAATGAGAAATGCCCGAAAAAAGAAAGTTGTGGCTGGAGAAAGAAGCACCGAATTGGGGCTATTGGAGGTATAGACATATTGATGACTGATATAGAATAGAGATATTTGGATGTTAACAAAATTTAAAAGGATGAAAAAATATAGGTCCAGAGTATTGAAGGATCATTGGCACTGAAACTGAAATTACTTAAGAGTAGGAGGTAGAGTGTACCAAGCATTGGTTACCCTCAAACATAGAAGTAAGTTCTATATTATGTGTGTGTGTGTGTGTGTGTGTGTGTGTGTGTGTGTGTGTGTACAGGGAGTTTGGAGACAGTGGGAATGTAAGAATCATGAGGTACCTTCTTATGTGGTTTACACAATGAAATACAATATTCATATTTCTATCATTGTCTCTGATTTTTCTAAAAAGCAATTTGTAATAAATTGTTAATGATCCACAGAAAGTAAAGTCCAATAGAGGATATTGTACGGTATGGTGTGATATTTTGTACTGTGGTATGGTCTTATTTGATACAGTATAGTGCAGCCTCATTTAACCTTGTCTTGGTATTATACAGCACAAGACAGAACAACAGCAAAGTCTAGCTTAATCTAGTTAAGCTTGGCCTAGACTACCCTAATGCAATATATTTTAGCAGATTTAGCTTAAATTAGTGTATGGCATAGCATGGCATGGTATAATTTGGTATTATATGATGTGGTATAGTATATCATTGTGCAGTATGATATGGTATGGTATGGTACTGTACAGTACAGTATGGTATGGTATAGTATGGTATGACACAATAACACACGACAGAATATGGTATAGTATGGTATGATATGGTATATTATGGGCCAAATCTAGTCCAGTGTGTTTTTTTGTGTGGTCCAAGGTAATGTGAATACTACTCTTGGCTTCTGGGTCATATGAAAACAAGTGGCAGACCAGGCCAGCACGACTGTTGACCATACTTTGCCAACCTTTAATTTATGTGTGCTCCAGGGAGTAGTAGAAAAGAAGAAGAAAGCACACTGAATTAGAAGGCAAGAACCAGAGTCTAGTATTAGTTCTCTTACTAAGAATCTTTGGATCCTTGGGGAGGTCCTATTTTTTTATTTCAGTTTCATCATCCATTAAATATTAGAGCTGACCTAAGTTCTGACTAAGGTCATTTTGTTTGGTCATTTTTTTTGCCTAAGAAAATTTCTCCATCTAAGCTAATAAGGAGATTTGAAAAAAAATTATTAACATTCCAATCTATTTTTTGGAATATCACAGAGTGAATCATTAGATGGTATGTTTGGTGGCTTTGAATGGAAGTACAGTGACCTTAATTATGTGAAAAAGTCTGTTTTTTTAGCTATTACTCAGTTTATTACACATCCTGAAAATAGTAGTGGCATTATCTTTATGTAGCTTCTTAAAAGTAAGTCTAAATATTGTCACAACTTCAGTACTTTCATTCTAATTCAACTTGTCAGCATCATTTCTTATCTTAATGATGAGCTTATCCATATTTTAAAATAAAAATGAGTATTACAGAATTGATTAAATTGTATGTAAGTTAAAGTAAGCCACAGCTACTTGAGTAGACAAAGTTTGCAAACACTAAAGATAATGTTCTGAGCACACCCCATGTAGCTGTGTTTTCTGGAATAGAAATAGGGAAAGGGAGGACAAATGCCAATTAGATGTTGACATAGTGGGGACAAAAGCTTAGAGTAAACACAGACTTTCTAAATATTTCTAAGTCATCTATATTCCACATAGTGCTTATTTCAGAATATAATGCTCTTTACTCAGAAACTAAAAGAGCCCATCATATGACTAAAATACAAAATAACTTTTAAGGGAGATAGTCCAAGTACTCCCAATTTTATTATATCACAATATTATTATTTCATAAAATCAGCCCTTATACCCAATATACTGGGAAACAAAAATGTTATTGTATATAAGGTGACTAGGAAATAGAAGAAAATCTAGGTATTCAGGAGTCAGATGTCATAGGATCCTCTTAGTGAAAAGAATTATAGAACAACTATCTCTTCCAAATATGGTGGAGATGATTCAAAAATTGATTATTAAAATAAAAAAGATAGATGTTGGGTTAGAAAAGTACTCAGGTGGGAAGTGTCATTAGATTTCTTTTCTAGGCAAGAAGGCAGATGTGAAATGACTAGTAATCAGATTGAGACCGTAGTTATACAAAGCTACTATTTGCTTTGGAATTTTGGCAGAGAGAAATTAATTGCCAATAAAAATCATCTAAGCAAGATAGTGTCCTTTTGTTGGAGGGGCTCATAAATAAGTAAAATTTTACTAAATCTAATCAAGCTGTGCAAATAATCATCCACCATACTTGACCATGAGAGCTGACAGGATTGACAGAATATTGCAGATCCTACTTCTGACTAGTAAGGGAAATTAGAAGTGATTTAAAGAGACCATGTTATGTTTGTTTTCTGCTGATAAAAATAAATAATTATGTAGAAGATAGACTCCCTACAAAACGAGCAATTAGAAGGGCTGGAAGAATACCTCTCTACTCTTCAGTTTGTCAGGAAGAATGAAGGCTACTACAAAGAAGGCAGAACAGGATCAGAAGAGGAAGAGGGGAATGTAAGCCTGTATTGGGAAGCTGAAGTATAGAAGAATGTGACAGAGAAAGGGAAGGACTGCTGAATATTTGAGGCTATATAGTTGATATCAGGATTTTCCCATAAAGGATGGAGCTTCTGAGGAGGAAATAGCTTTCTATGTAGTAAGGAAAGATGATATTAATCCAATGCTATCTAACTGCTCAATAAAAGTCTAAGGGTGAAGTATTGGTTAATAGGGTCGGTAACTCCCTGCTGAGGAGTACTGAGGCAACCATTTGTTTACTTGATGTGAACAGTAGGGAAATTGTGGGCATTAGAAATTTTATAGAGCCTCTGGTGTCAAATCCCAAAATTTTCATCCACTCCAGGAGATTCATGTGTAGACAAACAGTCACACTATTTGCATGATAATTTGTCCCCACATGACAAAATAGATAGAGGTTGGGAAGCCTTTGATAAGAAGTTAAAAACCTTAAAGGCATGGAAAGTGTCTTCATCATACTGTTGATTGAATTCAGGAGTTTCAGAAAAGAAAAGAAAGTATAGGAAGAAGCAGCTGATTGGGGAGAAAGTGTCTAGGAATGGGATTTGACTGTATGAATGAAAGCTTGAATGATAGACTATTAGATGGGTATGGAAAGCATTTAAGAGGGGCCAGTAAACCCACACATACACACATGCATATATATACATGCACATATTTTTACAAATATGTTTATGTACATGCACATATCTATACACTGTTGCATATCTGTACCTTATATGTGTACATATACACATGTATTTGTATATTTTTACAAAATGGCATTTGAACTGAAAGAGAAAATAGTGAAAGGTAGTGGTAAGAAAATTTCCCACACAGATCAATTGAGCTAAATGTCATATAGAATAGTAGATACAATATAGGAAAAAATAATTTGAGCCAGGATGACTAAAAATTTACAAGAAATAGTATGTAAGAGAAGAGCTAACAATATTACCAATTGGCTGAGATTTTTATACACAAATATAAAAAAATATGAGTGATAACAAAGGTAAGCCTAAGACCCTGATGTAAGTAGGAATATTTGATGTTACAGGTTCCATTGAGAGTGTGGCACTATCTTTACTTCTGAAAATCATCTTGAAGCACTGGAGAAATACTGGAAGGCTAGAGACAGTCAGGTATTTTGATTTTCAAATAAGGATGATAGTGAATTTGACTGATTTCTTTAAAAAATCTTCATCATATTATTAAAAGAATGATTTATTGACAAGCTAGGTGGAAGAGTGGCTAAAGCACTGAACTTTAATTCAGGAAGACCTGAGTTCAAATCTGGTCTCATATTTGCAGACTTGTGACCCTGGTGAAGCTAACGTTCTGCTCAGTTTTCCCAAATTTAAAATGAAGGTGCCAATGACACCTGCCTTCCAGAGATGTGAAGAAAAAGTAAGATAATATTTGTAAAGTTCTAATCAAAACTTAAATTGCTATATAAATGATAGTTATTATTTAGAAAGGGAGCAGTAATCTCTGAACTCCCACATGGTTTCGTTACAGATAGCTCATGCTAGACTAACCCCATTTCCATAGTTGTTAGGTTTGCTATACTGATCAATCAGAAGAATGTCTTAGGTGTGGTATCTTAAAATGATGATATTTACATGGTACCCTTGGAGACAGGATAGAGAAATCCCTGATGCTTACTACCTGTGTGCCTTTAGGCAAGTCAAACCCTTCATTTACAGATGAGATAAAGTGACCTACCCAAGGTCACCTAGATTATAGTACAGTTAGCTGGATTTAGAAATGGTTAAATGACTGGACTCAAAATAAACATTATAACAATCTCATATTTTGTATGAATCCTTTCATGTTTCCCTCAGTTGCCAGTGTCTTCCCCTCTGAGTTTCTCTTTCGTGTAATCTCTACATTACTTATTCCTTATTGTTTGTATGTTGTCTCTCACATTATGGAGCTCACTAAAGTGCTTAGTACAGTGTCTGATATATGAGCAGCACTTCATAAATGTTTATTGACTGACTGATTGGTTGAATGGAGGTTGTTAAATGGAATACCCCATTGTGTAGTTTGACTTTTTTAAAAACAATAATTTAAATGAAGACAGAGATGGCCTCTTCATCAAATCTGCAGATGACTGGGAGGTATAGATGGCATGTCAGGTGGTAGTTTGTTGTCACTGTTTAGTCATTTTCAGTTACATCTGACTCTTCATGACCATATTTAGGATTTTCTTGGCAAAGATACTAAAGTAGATTGCCATTTTCTCCTCCAGCTTTTTTTACAGATGGAAACTGAGGCAACCATGTGTAAGTGACTCGCCCAGGGTCAAACAGAAGGTCTTCCTGACAGGTATTCCTGACTCCAGGCTCAGTGTTTTATCTACTATGCCACCCAGCTGCCTTGTCAGATGGCAGAGATAAAAACAAACAAAAAAAACTGATTAACAACCTACAAATTTTTCCCCACGTTGTGAATATGATCTTTAACAGGCATAAATATGAAGTACTATATTTGGATTCAAAGAACCAAATGCAAAAATGAAGAATGAAGAAAACATGGAGGAAATTATATAAAAACAATCTAGAGGGTTTATTGGACCTGAATATTACTTTTTTAAAATAGTAACAGTCTAAAAGATACTATAACTTTAGGCTGCAATAAATGAAGCACAGTATCCAGAATGAAGGAAATGCTTTAGCCTTGTTCTATTAATGGACACACAGGCACATGCCTCTCAGTGCATTAGTGTGTGTACCTAGAGAAGTTCATTTTTCATTTTTAGAAAGTGGACCTTTATTGAATCTCTAATCACAGTGGATTTTTTTGTATTCATAAACTGAAAGAACTCACCTTAAAAAAATAACCAAATTTACTTAAAATACAAACTTCAAAACTAATGATATAGAAAATACCAAATGTTTGTCATAGTGATAATGAGGTATATATGAAGATACAACTAAATTGTATTATTTTTCTCTTTGACCCGATAATGTGCTAACCTAAATCAATCAAAGCAGATTACAGTTTCTTCAATTTGGTGTTCCATAGAATCAGGCCTCATGTATTATAGAATTAAATCTCTCAGTCACTTCACTGTAATTAACAAGCCAATTGTTAGATACATAAAATCACCAATGATTCAATGTTTTAAGGACATTATGCTTTTCAATTTGATTTTTATATGGGCTACTTTTTAAAAAGGGCTTTCTTCATCTAAGCAGTTTCTGACAGTTAGGACTGCAAAGCTTTGAATAGGTCTAGAATGTGGAAAACTGATTTGATTCCAATTATACTCTCTGGTGAGAGACCCAAAGACATCCAACTTCAGATCTCAGGTCATTCAAGGATACTTTAAATTTGTAAGGAAACAATGATTCTCATATTATCCCTGTCTATGTATAAACTTACTGGTTTTCTCATAATTTTAAAAGTCTCCTGTTCAAGTCTCTGGCTAATACTGGTAATCTTTGAGGCTAGGGGGTGAGTAAAATGACTTTATTCTCTTCTCCTCTCCTTTTGTATCAAAACCACACCAGGGTTCAGGCATACCACTGGCACAACTAAATTTTTTCCTTTACTTTTCAGTCTCTACCCGCATTTTATGTTGTCATTGAAAATAGTTTCAATATATGCTGGACCACTTCTCATTACAACTACAGGCAGATATGCTTCTTGACTCCTGATACTGCTTTAGATCTGTTAAAATCCAGCATTTGAAGAGCCTTATTCACTTTTATCATGATTTGGAGAATAAGGTTAATCATGTGAAGGGCAAAAACAAACTTGAATTGATTTAATTCATGGATGAGGCTCCTAGCTTTGATTTTTATCTTTAGCAAGGTGAGGAGTTTTGGTAATCTCTTGTAAAAGCTTGTAAAATGATGAGGTGGTTTTGTTTAATGCATCTCCTATGACTGCTCTGCATTCTCATCTTCTGTTCTATAATGACTTAAAAGTCATCAAATATGGTCCTACTTCTCGTGAAATCTTCTCCATTAATGCACATTGCACAAGATTCTCCTTCATGAAAGCATATGGAATTTGAATAAGAAAGAAAATAATAAAAGGTAGTTTTTTTAAAAAAAAAAAACTTTACCTGAAGTGTATTCATCTTGGAGGATGATGTTTCAAACAATGTTCATAGCAGTATATAAAGAGTACTGTTTCTTTACATTTCATCTGAACTCTCACAATGTATCTAAATATAATAAAAGCAATATCAAAACAGAAAGGCATCACTGATGACAACTAAGTTTTAATAATGCTAACGTTGATATTTACCTGTTCACAAATAGACTGAACTTGGATTGTTAGTCTCTAATAAATGTAAAATGGACAAGTGGATTGTCAAGATACTGCAATGCAATCTCTTTACCATTCTATTTAGACAGATAAGCCTGTAAGCCCTCATTTAATACACCAATAGCTTTCTCTTGGTAAAACTTCACCATAAAATATAAATCAGCACATAAGATTTAACAGTTGGTAATATTTTAGAATTTTTTTTACCACATGTTAATTCCTGAATCCACACTGGTGTGTGACTTTTGTTTGCTTCATCATCAGAGAAGAAGAAACAACAGTAGAAGTGATCATAACCATCCATGTATCATGGCAGCTTGGTGGCACAGTGAATAGATCTCTGGTCCCAGAGTCAGGAGGACCTGAGTTCAAATTTGGCCTGACACTAGCTTTGTTATCCTGGAAAATCACTTAACCCTGTTTGCCTCAGTTTTCTCTTCTGTAAAATGAGTTGGAGAAGGAAATGGCAAGTGACTCTAGCATTTTTTGCCAAGAAAACTCCAAATTGGAACAAGAGTTGGACATGACTGAACAACAACAACAAACCCATATATTGGACTGAAAACTTCTTTGCTTATTCTGTATTTAAGAATCTTGCTCATTTTTATTAAGGATCTCTTGAAAATTAAATTTTACATTGTCATCTTTTTTGGGATACTTCAGATAAGATCATCAAATATAACATTTGATATTTTTGAACATGAACTACATTGACCTGAACTAAGAGAGGAAGTCTGTTTCTGTTTCATTACTCAGTTTACTGAACACACTGGAAACGTGAGTAGAGTGTAAGTTTTTAACGAAAGAATGTGTGTTACATTAGCCCATTTATTATAGTTCATTTGATCTACTGTTTTGTTTTTGGAGGGGGGAAAGCAGGGCAATTGGGGTTAAGTGACTTGCCCAAGGTCACATAGCTAGTAAGAGTGTCATGTGTCTGAAACTGGATTTGAACTTAGGTCCTCCTGGCTCCAGGGCCAGCACTCTACTCGCTGCGCCATCTAGCTGTGCCCCCTACACTTTTTCTTATCTTAAAAATAAATAGATGCAGACTTTAAAATAAAAAGTGGGTATACTATATTGAATCAGAAGATGAAACTATGGCTTTATGCTATTTCTTTTTTTTTTGGAGGGAGGAAGGCAAGGCAATTGGGGTTAAATGACTTGCTGAAGGTCACATGGCTAGTGTGTCAAGTGTCTGAGGCCAGATTTGTACTCAGGTCCCCCTCACTCCAAGGCTGGTGCTCTACTCCCTGCACCATCTAATTGCCCTGGCTTTATGCTCTTTCTGTAGGATACATGAAGCAAAAATTACAAACACTATAGGGAATATTCTATTTACACCTGGTGCAGCCAGAAGGGAATGGGAGGACTAATAGTAATGTGATGAAGAAGTAGTGGAGATCCAAGCTGATAGTAAATACATATATTCTATTCATTTCTACAACATCTGTATTATGCCATTCTGGGTTTATTTCATGATATGATAATTTGTATATGCTTTAAAATTAAAAGATCCTATCATATAATTAAAATGCAAAGTTATTTTTTTGCAGACATTACATTGCTCCTGGGCATACCTGGCACCTTTTGCAGGGATACCTGTGCCTGGACTATGTTTTCAAATCTGGGTGCCACATTTTGGTAAGATTATGAGATGGAAAGCACCCAGAGGAGTATGACCAAGACTAGAGACTATACCATATTAAAATAGCATGATGGGAGACGTAATTGTGGTTTATGTGGTATGTACATCATCTACCTATCTATATGTATCTATCTGTCTATATATGTGTGTGTGTATAATACATATACATATACACACATATTATATTATACATACACACTGAGCCCTATATTACATTAATTACATGATTTGAATTTGTTCTCCGCATTCCTCAGTTTGCCTCTTTCATGATAGTAATGTTTTTATGTAGATCCTGCTGGTTGGGTTTTAGATTGTTTTCTATTGTCTATTCTCTATTGTTATTACTGTTGGTATCTCTGTGCCTGTTGGTGACCTAGCCGGTCTGTGATCACATTCAAATTTGGTGGGTTGGTTTCACAAAAGTTATAAAATAGCCTTCTCTCATTTTACAAATAGATGGGAACAGGGAGAGGGTATGTATGGCAGAAAGTTGCCTAAACTTCTGATCTAGAGGAGAAGCTATACCTCATGCTACACTTCTTCTATTCAGTTCCAGCTGGCTACTTTTCTTTTCCTTTAAAAACAATTAAGTTGAATTTTATTTTCTCTGTATTTTTTTTAAATTCTAGGTTCATTGGTATTATTTCTCAGCCTTCTGTGACATTTGCAGTATCATCAAATTTAGCATCATCTGCAAATTTCATTAACTTGGTGTTTATTCCCTCTGTCTGATGTTGAATAAAAATGATCTATGGAATGAGGTCTTCCATCCCACTGTGGCATTCCCCCAACTACCTCTTCCCATTGAAATACATTGCCATTTATAACTTGCTGCTGCTGTCTTTGGCCTTTCAGTCAATTTGAATGCAAGTAACAAGTATCTTATCAAAAGCAATTATGCCAGCAAAATTTCCAGTAACAAACACTTAAGTACAAAAGTGACCTCAGTTGCCTAACTTTGTATTTTTTTATCCTGTCAGACAATTCTGTATTCACACAGCTAACTCACATATTTTAGGAATTTTAAAAATAGTTCACATGTATATTTATCTATCTAACTGTATTTTAAGTTTTGCACAGCACTTTATATACATAGTCTCATTCACTCCTCACAGCAACTCTTTGAAGTAGCTGCTATTATCATTCCCATTCTAAAGATGGGAAAGCTGAGAAGCAGAGTTTATATCACTAGCTCAGGTTCAGACAGCTAAATTAGTGTCTGTGGAAGAATTTGATACCAGAACTTCCAGACTCGAACTCTTCTACTCTATGCAATTCCAGGTATTCTTAACCTGGAGTCTATTAACTTTATACAAACACACATACACACACACACACACACACACACACACACACACACTGTATTTCAATATAATTGTTTTCCTTTATAATCTTATGCATTTTATCTCAAGCATTTAAAAATAATATTCTGAGAAAGGTAAATAAGCTTCAGCAGACTGCCAAAGAAAGGTATTTTTGACAGATAAAAATGGATTAAGAACCTTTGTAGTATATCATGTTTTCCTGTGGTGTAATGAGAATTTTAAAAGAGTGATGTGGTTTGTAGTTTCAAGGACTAAGGCAAGAAAAGGGAATCTTTAGCTCACATATCCATTCCTTCGGTTGATTAAAACAGTCTGTGGGTTGATATAGTTCTGTGACCCTTAGCGGCAGGTAGAATAATTATCTGAAATGTGGGCTGTGCTAGTTATAGAAATCAAAGAGGAGCCTCAAAAGAATTAAGGGCTAGAACAGCTGAATTGTGAGTAATGGCTATTCTGCTAATCAATATGTCAAAGAATGACAGGTGACAGGTAATAATAGATCAACTCATAGTCTGCTGAAACTTTCTTCAGATGAAGCTCCTTCTCTCTGCAACTTCCCGTGTTGTCCATTTTGTCTTCCCCTCTTTCCTTTTCCTTTGTGTGGATTTTTCCCTCTACCTCTACCTTCCTCCATCTCTACCTCCTCTCCCCTTTTTCTTCCTCCAAATTCTCTTCTTTTCCTTTTTCTTCTTGTCTTCTTTCTACTCCTTTTTTCATCTACTTCTAATTTTATTCCTTTTCCTTCTCTTCCTCTTCTTTCTTGACTTCCGTTTTCCTCTTCCATCTCCTTTTTCTCTTTCAACCTTTCTTAAATCACCATAATAAGAAAATAAATTACAAAAATATTTTTTTGCTTTTGCACTTTTTCCATAAGGTTTTATGTTTCTAGTTCTTAATTAGAAAACAAGTGAATTGCAAGTGTTAAATGTCTGTTTTTAAAGAAAAATAAATGTCAATGCTAAATGTAGTTGCTTTATGTGAATGACTCTTAATTGATTTGTTGCTCTGTGATTCTGTGGCCCTCATTAGAAAAATGAGGGTCTTAACCCTGCACTAGAATCATCTTCATTTTGGGGTTTCTCCCTTTGCTTCTGAGGCAAAGCATCATATTTACATAGCCAAAATAAAATTTCCATATAATTTATAGTAATTGCCTAACTAAAATCTTTGGATCATCTCAAACCTATTTATATAAATGTGGGGAGCAGCACAGAAAACTTGATGTAGCTTAATTCACATCGTTGCTATCATTCTTAGTTTAGAATATGGTACACAATTTTGGACTAGTAACTCTTTTCTATGTATCACAAGACATATCTCATCACAGCATTAAAGATTCAGAAGAGATTTTAGAGGTAGTACATTCCAACACACTTACCAATTTCTGCACTGGTCCAAGATGCATAACTTTTCTTGGCTTAAATTTCCTCATCTGTAAATGTTAGTGTAAGACTCTCAAATGTGGTCACAAAGAATCAGACATGACTGAAAAATAAGTGAATAACAGCAAAGACTACATGATTTCTAAGGTCCGTTATAGATCTAAATGTGTGAAGCTGTTGCATGAGTTCATCTCAGGCCATGAGTGCCCTTTCCTGCACACTCAACAACTCACCACAAGCCTCTGACTGAACAAATACACTGATAGTTAGTTTAATGTAGTATGAGATGTCTTTTTCATTTTTAAGAAAGCTCTAATTGTTTGAGTTTATTCTTTTATGTTGAGAAAAATGTTTCTCCCTGAAACTTCTACATAGCTCTTTTCCTTTTTGTTTGTTTTAGTTCTATCTTGTGGAGACAAGCAGAACAAGTATGAACAGAATAAATCCAATCTTCTTTCCACAAAGCCCTTTAGATATTTAAAAATAGTTATCCTATTCAGCCCTTTTATACTCTAAATTCCTCATTCAATATGTTATTAATTTCCTTCATTATTTTATTTAGAACCTTCCATTACTTATCAATGTGTTTTTTCAAATGAATGTAAGATTTCAAAACATGGTATAAACAATTCAGAGTAAACCCTAGATCATGCTTCCTTTCCTTGATCTGAGAACCATAGTTCTATTAATAATGCCTAGTTTTTTTTAAAAAAATTACTTTTTTGACAATCATCTCATAGTGCTAATAATAGCTTATATTTATGGCTATAAAGTGCTTTCCTCATAAAAACTGTGAGATAGTAAAAGTGTTAGGATTCCCATTTTACAGATGATGAAATGGAAGCTCAAAGAAATTATGGCTTGTCCAACATAATTACCAATTTTGTTTATTTTATAAATGGTGGGGCTCAAAATGGATTTATCCTTATTATATTTAATCTTATTATGTTTACCTCATCAAGATCTTTTCAAAACCCAATTCTATAATCTACAGCATTAGCTATCCATCTCCACTTTGAGTCACCTACACATTTTTAAACATGCCTCCCTGTCTTCATCCATTTGACTGAACAAAATGCTGAGAATGAAGATAAGAGTCATATGGTGCACTCCCAGATAACTCTCTTCATATTTACAGCTAACAATTATTTTTTTGGTTATGGCTGTCAATCAGTTAATGAGTCATCTACATATTTTGGTGTTGCATGTTGTCATGTCTAACTCTTCATGAACCCTTTTGGGGTTTTCTTGGCAAATATACTGGAGTGGTTTCCCATTTCCTTCTCTGGCTCAATTTAAATGATGAAGTAACTTAGGCAAAAAGGGTTAAGTGACTAGGGTCACTTTGGTGACTAAAGATCACAAAGCTAGTTTGTGTCTGAGTCCAGATTTGAACTGATGCCTTCCTGACTTCAGGCCTAGCACTCTATACACTGAGCTACCTATCTACATATACTATCGTCTAGTTCACAAGCTCAGTATTTCTTAACAAAGATAATGTGAGAAGCTTTGTAAACACCTGCAGAAGTCAAGATCAATCATATCTGCAACATACCCTTGTTCTATCCTATTATATAATCAAATAAGTTAATGTAAAACACCGTGAAAATTGTAAAGTGCCATGTAAATGCAAGTTATACCATGTATTAATGGATTCCTTGGACCTATTTTGCCTTATAGTGACCTCTATTTCCCTTTCTAAGTAATTACAGACCATTAATTTAAGAGTTACAACAGATAACATTATGTAGCACTTGAAGATCTTCCAATGTTTTTACAAATTATCTTTCTTTTTATCCTCACATAAACCCTGGCAGGTAGAGGCTATTATTATCTTCCTTTTTACAGATGAAGAAACCGAAGGAGGCAGTTTAAATGACTTGCCCAGGATTTCACAGATAAGTGCTTGAAGGTGAATTTGAACACATTCTCACTCCAGGTCCAGTGCTCTATTCAATTAGCCAACTTGCTGCCTCTAAAACATTTATTAGTTTGCTGGAGATTTTCTTTAAATTCATAGGTCAATAGTTTGTTTACTCCTCCTTCTCCCTTCTCTCCTTAAAAAAATAACTGAAGTATTTTTTGCGTGTCACCAGTCTCCTGGGACTTTTCTGAATTCTCCACAATTACTCAAACATTGTCAATTAAATTTCATCAATCACCCAAATTATTTCAGTATCCTGGTATATAGGGTATTAAGGTCAAGACTGTATTCTATGGAACAATGAAAAAATAATGTGAGTTGTGTGGTGTTAGAAGACACGGGTTTGAAATTTAGCTGCACTGTATAGTATTTATGATGTTAGGTCACTTAATACTTCTATTCTTTATCTATAAAGTAAGATAATAATACTGCATCACCTACCTCATGGGATTATAGTGAGGATCAAAGTGAGATAATGAATGTACATAAATCTAGAGTATTACATAATGTCAGAAGTTATTTTGAGACTCAGAATGTTAGAGTCAGGAGAGGCCTTAGAGATCACCTAGTTTGTTCCCTTCATTTGTACACATGAGGAAACAGAACAATTATGGTAGATGTGCTCTTACTACCTCATTCACTAACTCAGGCTTCAATTCTTACCCAAGTTTTGCGTTTTCTATTCTAAAGATATTATTGCTGATGTTCAGTGGTTTCAGTCATGTTTGACACTTTGTGACCCCGATTGGGGATTCTTTGGTAAAGATACTGGAGTGGTTTGTCATTTCCTCCTCCAGCTCATTTTGCAGGTGAGGAAACTAAGGCAAACAGGGTTAAATGACTTGCCCAAGGTCATATAACTAGTTAGTGTCTCAGGCCAGATTTGAATTCAGGAAGTTGAGTACTCCTGACTTCAGACCCAGCACTCTATTTACTGTACCACCTAGCTGCCCCAATCCAAAAAAAAAAATTCTCCTCAATTGAGAGGATGGAAGAAAAATCAGGGCTAAATAATTCTGCTATCTATCTATCTTTGTCTTTTTCTTTCTTTTTCTCTCTGTCTGTCTCTCTCTGCTTCTTTGGGTCCACCTCACTCTTTGTGGTAACGTTAGGCTTTTTAATCTGAGCAGTGAATCTATCATTTCATTATTTCTCTTCTTGTCGCAATTTAACTTTAAAAAAAGAAAGAAAAGGAAAAATAAGAACTAACAAACAAACTAAATGTAACTTGTGATTCAGGACCATACATAGACCAATTCCAACTTTGGAAGTGGGAGGGAGTGATTTAAAATCATAAAAATTGGAAATCGCAAAAATCATGAAAGTCATTACTCCAACCATAGTTTATTTTTATTAAATCCTTGAATATGACTTGTATTTAGGCCTCCAAGAATGTAAGTAAAGGGCTCCTTGATAACTAAAGAAACTCTCAAGGCAGTGTTTAATGAAAATTAATTTATCAAGCAACTAACATATATCAGGAAATGTGCTATGTGTTGAGGATCTAAATGCAAGAAGAGAGATAGCCCCCGAATTTAAGAAGCTTACATTCTAAAGAGAATAGGGTACAAAACACATAGGGAAGGTAGTTTTGATATGGAAAATCAGAGATGGATAATTGACCCACTCCCTTTGTAGGAGTAATGCCTCTGTTAATTTGCATACATAATACTTTTGATTTTGTTTGATATGCTCAGTCCAAAGGGTAGAAAGCAGGAATTGGAAAGAGAAACATACACACATAGTGTCTAGGTAAAATGACCTAGGTGGATGGCTACATGGAATGTAAAGCACAGTCTGATCTCAGGCTGACTAGATTTAGAGGGTTAGGCAAGTCTGCAATAACTCCAGGTCAGGATTTCCAAAGCTGAGTAGAATATAAATGTTGCATACAGGAAAACCTTTATTTTACATGAAACAAAACACGGAACATGTAATGGATTCGTAGTAGTCCATTAAACGTATGCAAAAAATAAAACCCATACATATTAAAGGACTTGCAGTAACTCCTAAGCAATCAGTATAGTTTCCCTCCCTCTCAGGTTCCTCCTATATAGACAGATTCATAAGGTCTTTTATTTCACAGAACCATTTTTGTGGTTGAAATTCCCTTGGAAGGAAAATGAAGTAGTAGTTGCTGGCATGGAAGCCATCTGCCATTCAATGGGTACAATTCCAAAAATACTCATGAAATCTTACAGACTCACAGTTCTGCCCTATAGTTTGGACTCCCCATGGAAGTTACATGAATGTTGGGCTGTTAGAAAGGCAAGGCATAACAATCCGTGAGTCTTCTTGCAGCCTGAGACACGAGCTTTCTTGGCGTAATCTGAGGCTTCCTTAAAAGGGAAGTGCACTTTGTATTACTAGACTGGTCACCACATTCCCACCAAAAAAATTATGTGAAAGACTCACTGTGATAGTTGAACATGAAGTCTATTTTATTCACCACATTGTGGCTTAAACACCTTGCTGTTTTTTAGCTTTAGGGGTACCAGGCACAATCAATTCTATAATTCTATTCTCAGAGCCCGAAATTCATCACATTATTGTTCCTATTTTTTGGTCTGACACCATGGCATTTCCAAGACAGGTACCAGAAATGATCTTCAGAAATTCTGATAGTGCACTACTGCTTCAGATGCTGTCTCTCAGGTTGAGAAGGTGCCATCCCCTGGAAATTTTGTATTTAGTTCCAAAGGTGACCATTAAGCCCTTCTAGGTAGGGGACTTGCCCAGACCCAGCATTGCTCTTATCTCTATGGTGCACTCAGGATCTACTGACAAGGTTAATATATCTTTCCACCACAGTGACAACTAATCAATTCATCTAGCATCAGTGAAATCTGTCTGCCAAGGAGGCAGAAAGATGATTGTCCATACTTTTCACAGGAAGATGTAGATGGAAAACCTTGTGCCATCTCTGATCAATCCTTACACAATTAAAAGAAAAACAAAATAAAGCAAAAAAACTTAGTTTACTTTAGTTAATTGTTTTATTTGTGGTAAGGTTCATCACATTTGGTACCAAGCTTTATAGTCTTCTTCCTGATTTATTCCACCCTCTGTTTCTCTATCTGTAAAATGAGGAAAATAAGAGCACTTGCCTCTAAATAAGATATCTATAAAATGCTTTGCAATCTTTAAGGCATTATGTAATTGCTAGCTGTTTTTGTTGTAGTAATACTTGTTCTTATCATTATTTCTATTATTATTCTCTTATTTGTCTCCATTTAGATGAGGGCTAAGTGGGAAGTTACAGAGAAAGAGACATTATTTTTATTAGATATGTTAATTTTTTCTTCTTTGTTAAGATTATTTTGTAATTGGATTATCAAATTTATATTTTTGAGATCCTTTCATCCACTCAGTTTAGCTTTCCTTTAGGAATATCTGCTCATGGAATAATAGCCCCTGTTTCTTTGAATTTTTAGATCAATATCTGTTCCCAAAGTCTTGGCCACATGTCCTACTATATGTATAGCATTCTATTTCTTGGCTATTAGGAAGTCTAACATGACAAGATCTCTTTTTCCCATAACTCTCATTCTTTACATATCACCAATAAGCTATTCCTTATTGCTAAAAATTAAGTTCAACAAAGTTCTTCCCCGAGGAAAGTGGTTATTTTATTTTATTTTTACTTTTTATCACCAGTGCTTTGCACACAATGGGTACTTAATAAATGTTTGTTGAATTTAATTGAAACACTTCCTCTGACATCTGCCAATTAGAGACCTCCTTAGAAGTTACATTAGCTTTATCATACACCTGTATATTCTTCTTTGGGATGATCTATATTTTGAGAGAAAAATAAATGAAATAACAATTGATGTGCTTTGCTGCTTAGATAATACTCTAGGATCAAGCCTCTTTGCCTTTGGGTGACATTCTTTTTAGAAAAAAAATATTTAGTGCATATTACATGTATCTTGCTTTTATTTATTTTCTTATTAATAAATTTCCTGTTTTTGCTTGCTTGTTTGTTCGACAGCTTGTTTATTTCTCACCACAGAATAGAATTTGCAGGAAATATTTCAAGAAAGTAAATCAGTTTTATGTTATGTTAATGAAAATGGGAAGGTCTTTCCCATCCATTAATAGGCCCATGTGACCTGCCTGAGTCACATGAGTCTGAGTTACAAGAGTCTGAGTCACATGAGCCTGGGCTGGGTAGAGCTTGTCCCATGAATGGAGCAGGAAGGGGTGGACCAGGAAGTGAAACAGAGCAGTCAGAGATGGGAAAGAGAGAGCAGGCAGAAGAACTAGCATGAGTGAGAGAGGGAGTGATTTTGCTTAAGGGAGCTTGGTTTGTGGGAAGGCTGTAATGGAAGGAAGGCTTGGAGATGTCGGTGCTCTCTGCATTGATAATATGTATAGATTTCTTTTTTGCTATGATAGACTTGGCTTTCTGGTGTTGGAATACATGCTTTGGTTCTGTCTTCCATGAAGAGAGTCTGTTATATTTTGTGATTCAGAACTATGCCGGCATATTCGTAGCAGCCACAGCTGCTGTGGGTATTGTATTGGCACTGCATTTTATCATTTAGAACTAGGAAAACTTTCCATCTTATAACTTGTTTGATTCACTTTATTACTTATGACAGACAATGAAAATCTGACCCAAGCATAATTCTTAAGATCTCCAAAGTAAAACCAAAATTCAGAAGTAGAATTAACAAGTTAGTATAGTAGAAATGATAGGGTGCTTGGGTGCTTGTGCTTGGACCCCAATTCCAAGATCACATTTCTCCCTAGCCTCAAAACCATCCTTGACAGTTTTCTCCTCAGCCCAAGGACACTATGTCTAGCAATAACTCATGAGTGGGTCCCAGTAAGACAAACTACCTTTCTGCACAATTACTCATGAGTAGTCCCTAGTAATACAAACTATATTTCCCCATCACAAGAACAAGCTGACCTCTGAAGAAATTCTCTTGTAAAAACAGGACTATCTTGTAACCATAGAATTATTATGTATTGATTCCCAAAGTTATCATATTCAATCCAGAGGTCAAGCTATAATCCTCAACTCTAAAACCTATCTTCCTACAGATATAACAGACCAGAAATACACTCCTGAGAATCCCCTTCCCCTGGTTTCCACCATTGAATGATACCTGTGACCAAGGTTGTAAGTTATCACCTAATTAGCTTATCTGCCAAATAATCACCCACTTTTCCTATATAAGCTTTAGCTCCCTTCCTGTTAAGTGGCAAGCTCCTAAGGGATCTCTGCCCACCATATTGGCATTGTAATAAACCTTTGCCACCTTGACTTAAAGAATGCTTGAATCCATTAATTCATTCCAATGACCTTCTCCTGTACTTCTCCTGTACTTCTCCTGTACTCTCCTGTACCAAGTCCTTGAGAGGTCCCCTAACCCCTTAAAATGCAACAGAAAATATATTGAATTTTTTGTTCATGGACCGGGTTTTGACTCCAACACTACAATATTTACTAGCTGTGTGACCATGAACAGATCACTTCAGTTCTTTGGACCTCTGTAGCTTTTAGTCTTAGAAAATTGCCTGGAAGCTCTGAGAGGTTAAGTAAACTGCCCTCGGTCCCACAGTTAATATATATCAGGGATGATGCTTGAACCCAGATTTTTCTCACTCTAAAGCTGGCTTTCTATGCACTATTTCATACTGCCTTTTAAAAATAATATTATAGAGTCATCGAATCCTATATTTAGAAGCGACTTCAGAGTTTATCTAACCCTATCTTTTTCATTTGCATTAATTCCCAACATTTAACAAATCAACAAATCAAAGCTCATTGTTTCTAGGGGCAGTCCATTTTATTTCTGGATTAGCCCAAAGCTCATAAAATCTAATACACAGGATTGTGAGGAAAGCTCATTATAAACTTTATATAAATGTGAATTATTATTCTCATTACTGGAGGCTGTTGGCTACACCCAGCTCTGGTTCTACTCAATGCAAGAAAAATGAAATGAAAGGAAATAGATTGAGGATATTCTGGAGAGGAAGTGTTTCATTTCCTTCTTACAGAATTGTTTTTTACAGCCTGGCAGATTATGAGGACATAAGGAAAAGATTCATCCAAACTTGTAGATGAAAACCTAATGCTGAGGTTGAGTCAAAATAATATTTGTTTGGGCTTACCTCATAGTTAAGTGAATAATATTATGACATAGAAAACTTGTGAGCTACTCACAGTTTACTTACCATGGTTTCAGTCTCTTTCGAGATGCCTATACTCTGATTGCTTCTCCTTCTAGCACAGTGTCATAGAAACAACATTGGACTAGAGTCAGAGGATGTGGGTTGAAAATGAAGTAGCATGATGGAGAGGAAAGAAGACTGGATTTTGTTTCAGAGGACCTGGGTTTGAATCTTGGCTCAGCTACTTATCCCTATATGACCTCTAGCAAGTCACTTTCTCTAGGCCTCAATTTTCTGGTTTGAAAAATGAAGTTATGCAGTGGGGGCAGAGCCAAGATGGAGGCTGGAAAGCAGGGACTTGCTTGAGCTCCCACGCAGGTCCCTCCAAACACCTGTAAAAGGGCTCTGAACAAATTCTAGAACTGCAGAACTCACAAAATAGCAGAGGGAATCAGGGCTCCAGCCCAGGACAGCCTGGATGGTCGTGGGGTAAGGTCTATCACAGGGACCTGGGAGCAGAGCCCAGCTTGGGGCGAGTGGATCAGCCAGACTGGGAGCTGGGCGGAATAGGCCCTAGCTCCCTGAATCGGGTGAGCTGTGGCAGTTACCAGACTTCTCAACTGACAAACACCACAGACAACAGAGAAGGTTTGTGGAAAAAGCTGCTGGAACAGAGTGAAAGGAGTTTGCTGTGGCCACAACCCTGGAGGTGGCAGAGGTGGTGCAGCTCAGAACTACATCTCCAGTTGCTTCCAGCCCACCTGGTAGGAGGAATTAAGTGGCAGATCTGACCACAAGTGCAGAGCCAGCTTAGATCTGAGTCTGGTCTGGGTTGGCAGTTCCTGGGGGAGGAGGAGCACTGGTGTGGCAGAGCTTGCTGTGTAGCTCTGAAAACAACAGTGTAGCCCCTCGAGCTTGGGTCAAAGTACTCTATCCTCTATAAGGAGTCATCCCGTGACGAAAAACTCAAGGGTCAAGTAAGTTAGCTGGGAACATGGCCAGGCAGCAAAAATGGACTAAGATTCAGACTCAGACTTTGGAATCTTTCTCTGGTGACAAAGAAGACCAAAACATACAGCCAGAAAAAGGCAACAAACTCAAAGAGCCTATATCAAAAGCCTCCAAGAAAAACATGAACTTGTCTCAGGCCACGAAGGAGCTCAAAAAGGATTTGGAAAAG
Source organism: Trichosurus vulpecula (assembly GCF_011100635.1). Taxonomy (NCBI): domain Eukaryota; kingdom Metazoa; phylum Chordata; class Mammalia; order Diprotodontia; family Phalangeridae; genus Trichosurus; species Trichosurus vulpecula. The sequence goes on from NC_050579.1 coordinate 199,382,245, forward strand.
CAAGTTAGAGAAGTACAGGAAAAATTGGGAAGAGAAATGAGAGTGATATGAGAAAACCATTAAAAACAAAACAAGGACTGGCTAAAGGAGACCCAAAAAAATACTGAAGAAAATGACACCTTAAAAAATACACTAACCCAAATGCCAAAATGACTCCAAAAAGCCAATGAGGAGAAGAATGCCTTGAAAGGCAGAATTAAGCAAATGGAAAAGGAGGTCCAACAGACCACTGAAGAAAATACCACCTGAAAAATTAGATTGGAGCAAGTGGAAGCTAGTGACTTTATGAGAAATCAGGATATTATAAAACAGAACCAAAGGAATGAAAAAATGGAAGACAGTGTGAAGCATCTCATTGGAAAAATCACTGACCTAGAAAATAGATCCAAGAGAGATAATTTAAAAATTATGGGACTACCTGAAAGCCATGATCAAAAAACAGCCCAGATATCATCTTTCAAGAAATTATCAAGGAGAACTGCCCTGATATTCTAGAGCCACAGGGCAAAATAGAAATTGAAAGAATCCACTGATCGCCTCCTCAAAAAGATCCCAAAAAGAAATCTCCTAGGAATATTGTTGCCAAATTCCAGAGCTCCCAGGTCAAGGAGAAAATACTGCAAGCAACCAGAAAGAAACAATTTGAGTATTATGGAAACATAATCAGAATAATCCAAGATCTAGCAGCTTCTACATTAAGGGACCGAAGGTCTTGGAATATGATATTCTAGAGGTCAATGGAGCTAGGATTAAAACCAAGAATCACCTACCTAGCAAAACTGGGTATCATGCTCCAAGGCAAAATATGGATTTTCAATAAAATAGAGGACTTTCAAGCTTTCTCAGTGAAAAGACCAGAGCTGAATAGAAAATTTGACTTTCAAACCCAAGAATCGAGAGAAGCATGAAAAGGCAAACAAGAAAGAGAAATCATTAGGGACTTACTAAATTTGAACTGTTTTGTTTACATTCCTACATGGAAAGATGATGTATATAATTCATGAGACCCCAGTATTAGGGTAGCTGAAGGGAATATATATATATTCCCTTATATATATATGTAGACATATATATATATATATATATATATATATATATATATATGTAGACAGAGGGCACAGGGTGAGTTGAATATGAAGGGATGATACCTAAAAAAATAAAATCAAATTAAGGGATGAGAGAGGAATATATTGAGAGAGGGAGAAAGGGAGAGATAGAATGGGGCAAATTATCTTGCATAAAAGTGTCAAGGAAAAAGCAGTTCTGTTGGAAGGGAAGAGGGGGCAGCGGAGGGGAAATGAGTGAATCTTGCTCTCATTGTAATTGACCTGAGGAGGGAATAACATACACACTCAACTGGGTATCTTACCCCACAGGAAAGAAGGAGAAGGAGATAAAAAATGGGGGACAATAGAAGGGAGGGCAGATAGGGGGAGGAGGTAATCAAAAACACTTTCGGAAAGGGACAGGGTCAAGGGAGAAAATTGGATAAAGGGGGATAGGATAGGAAGGAGCAAAATATAGTTAGTCTTTTACAACATGAGTATTGTGGAAGGGTTTTACGTAATGATACACATGTGGCCTATGTTGAATTGCTTGCCTTCTTAGGGAGGATGGGTGGGGAGGGAAGAGGGGAGAGAATTTGGAACTCAAAGTTTTAAAAACAGATGCTCAAAAAAAAGTTTTTGCATGCAACTAGGAAGTAAGATATGCAGGCATTGGGGCATAAAAATCTGTCTTACCCTACAAGAAAGGAAAGGAAAAGGGGATGGCAGGGGAGTGGGGTGACAGAAGGGAGTACTGGCTGGGGAATGGGGCAACCAGCATATATGCCATCTTGGAGTGGGAGGGAGGGTAGAAATGGGGAGAAAATTTGTAATTCAAACTCTTGTGAAAATCCATGCTGAAAACTAAAAATATCAAATAAATAAATAATTAAGAAAAGAAAAATGAGGTCATTTCCCTATTAGGCATCTGTTTCCCTCAAGCTCTAATGCCAATATACAATTCCTTGGAAGGATTAGTCTAAATGACTCAAACTGGAAGGGGAAGACCCTCAGCATTCCTGGCAGAAAGAGAAAGCGTTACTATTTACATTCACTCTGAGCCAGGAAGTACCAAAAAATAACCACAAGTGGTGCTTGGGCAGTGACCTATTGTTGTCCAATCCCTGAGATTCAGAGTGAATTCGGTTTAAGGTTTGGTCTTTGAGAAAGAAATCTAGCCAGCAAACCCTAAATTAACGAGGTAGCTTTTGGCCATCAAATATTTTCCTTCCTTCGGGCAGAACACCCTCAGGTAAGGGGCAAGGGGGGAGGAGAGAAGAGGAGGGATGAACTAAGGTCTTTTCAAGTGCTCATCCTTTGATTTACTTCTTGAAGAGGCCTATTCAGTGAATGGGCTTTGCCTCACTCAAAGAGAACACTTGAAAAGACTTTAGCTTAAAAGGGTCAAGGTCTCCCACAGCATCTTGGGCCATCTCCACTCATCCTGATCAGTATCACTGGACCCAGATAGCTTTGAAGGAGAAAGTGAGGCTAGTGAATTTGTACAGCCCTCCCTCACTCAAATCAAAGTCAATCGCATGCCACGTCATCATCTCCCTGATGTCATGGTCTTCTTCCAGAGCAAAGGACAAACCACAACTAAATGACCCATTCTAAAGACAATCCATGTCCTAGAGAAAACTGCTTCAACTCTGGGCTTTATAAAATTAGGGACTGGATTAGATCATCTCTAACTCTGGAACATATATAGATCTAAAGCTGCAAAGTACATTGGAGGCCATCTAATTCAATTTGCTCATTTTATAGATAAGGAAACTGCTATCATTTAATAGAAAATCTCTAAGTATGGTAGTGTCATGGTCAGACCTATGCTGTAGGTTACTCACTTTGGCAGCTGCGTGGAGAATGGATTGGGATTTTGGGATTTCAGCCAAGGAGACCAATGCAAGAAAGTAAGAGAAAGGAGTTTATTTAGGTCTAATGCTGAGCTAGGATGCCCTTTGTGAAATCTGATCAGTTTTTATGCAGTAGAAGGACTAGAAATGGGTACCTGCTAATTCCCATTGCACCACATGTGGGTTAGAATACAAGGGGGGATTGTATAATAAGATCCTTACCCCTCTTCCCTTTTTGTCTCTGAGATTATACTCGCTCTGCATAAAAAACAAGATTCTGGCATCTTGAAATGCGCTGGCAGCTTTGGGGGCATTCAGAGGAAGCTTCTTTGGAGATAGGGGACAATCTTGAGTGTCCTGACTAAGCAGAACAAATGGAAAGACAACTCCTTGTGGAGTCCACAGGCCACAATATTTTTAAAATTTATTTTATTTGAAGACTTGTTTCCTAGATAATGGTTGATAAAAGGTAAAAGAGGGAAATAGGGATTTTCTCATCCAGTCTTTTAACACACTACCTGTCTAATAAGCAGTGGGATGATGCTATTCTCCCTAGAAACATTTCCTACCATCTCCATAGCATATCTGCCTCTCAGTATGGAAGATACAAGAAAGTCAGACCAGTATGTGAAAAGGAGGTGTAATGGCAAACAAAGTGGGACTTTTTGCTGTTTTTTTCTTTTGGAGTGTTTCTTAGCATGAAGGCAATCAAGTGCCTTTGATTGAGTGTTGCCTTTGTTTGAATCAAGTCTTTGATTGAATAAAGAGTCTTTGATCACCTGCTTAAGTCACAAGAAAGCCTAAGTCAGATGAGTTTGAGTCACATGGTTGTGATGCCCTCTGACCCTGAAGAAGTATACATATGATGTGGTTAGCATTTTGCTTTGGGGGCTCACTCACTGGAAGACTATTCCTGTGATTTGGTCAGATGAGACTCTGGATAGCCATTAAGGAGCCTTCCAGCTTTGGAAACTCAGATGTTGGAGCTTCTTTCTTTGGTAACTCTGTATGTATTACTATGTTCAGATGGTTAGAAGCCCTGCCTGCTGATTCATGTTATTTTCTCTGTTTATAAAGTTTCTACTTGTGCTTTCTATTTGTGTTTCCTCTGAAGTTCAGAGCACTGACTTTTTCCCCTGAACTAAGTGAATTATAAATGTATATTTAATTAAAGTGAGATGTAAATCCTTTAAAGTTGCTTTCCTGAGAAAAGCAGATCAAAGAATCTGTGCTACCATCCCTCCTACATACTGGTGTTATTGGTCTTACACCTCCACAGCAGCTGCAAGCAGCATTGTTGTTACAGGAAGTGTACTGAAGTGGATTTTTTTCTATCTTGGAGACTCAGAGCTCTACCCCCCAGCCTCCCGCTCTAAAGTTCTTTACAAGGACATTACTGATAATATGACTGCTTTGAAAGCTGCTTGAGTGGAGACAGATACTTCTTCCCAGA